>NC_135784.1:154806927-155109149 GCF_051106095.1 Pogona vitticeps | reverse complement strand
ATTGTCTTCGGACAAATGCTGGCTCTACGGCTTGAAAAATGGAGATGAGCACTGCCCCCTAGAGTCAGACACGACTGGACTAAAAATGTCAAGGGGAACCTTTAACCTTTAACCAAAGTCTCACCCAACCCTGAGTGTTAGATTTTGCCCATAGACAATGAAGCTCCTCCTCCTCCTCCTCCTCCTCCCTATGATGCAGCTTAGGCAGAGAAAGGAGGATTGGCTCAAGGCAACCAGATCAGTTTCTTGACTCTATGGGGACTTGAATATGGATCTCTGTAGCCCCAATCAGGCATCTTGACCTGACCAAACCACACATGCTTCACTTTCAAAGAACAGTCCAACCCAAAATTTTAAAATATGAACCTATAACTTTCTTACTTGATGAATTTAAATAGGCAGGGGTATATCATGTATATGGTTCCTCCTCTTCCCTGCTTTATCTTCTAAACGTAGCTCTGTAAGGTATGTCAGGATGATTGAAAAGGGCTGTTACAAAATCACCCAGTGCATTTCATGTGTCAGTGGGATGGGAACCTGAAGACCCAGTCCAGCACTCTAACCTAATTTTTATTTACATCGATAAACACATTCCAAAATCAAATCTGCAGTACCTCTCCGATTCTACATTCTATTTATTTATTTATTTTATTTATTTATTTATTCAATTTCTACCCCGCCCCTCTAGACAACGTCTACTCGGGGCGGCTTACAAACATTAAAACACATTAAAACAATGTATAAAAATAACTAACATGATTATTATAATTAATATTGTCCAAGATGGCAACATTAAGAACCAGAAAAAAGGGGAAGGAACTTAGGTGACTGGGGGGAAGGCCTGTCTGAATAACCATGTTTTTAGTTGGTTTTTGAACACACCCAGCGAGGGTGCCAGCCGAATTTCAGTGGGAAGTGTGTTCCACAGCTGAGGGGCAACTGCCGAGAAGGCCCGGTTTCTTGTTTTCTCCTTCCGGGCCTCCCTCGGCGTCAGTCCCCTCAGCCGTCCCTGCTGGCTATGTCGGGTGACTCGGGTAGATCTGGGTGGGAAGAGGCGATCTGCCAAATATTGAGGTCCCAAACCGTTTAGGGCTTTATATGTAATCACTAATACTTTGAAGTCAATGCGGAAACGAATAGGTAACCAGTGCAGCGCAGCCAGAGTGGGGGAGATGTGCTGATATTTTCTCACCCCACTAATAAGCCTGGCTGCTGCATTCTGGACCATCTGGAGTTTCCGCAAGAGCCTCAAAGGCAGCCCCACGTAGAGTGCGTTACAATGGTCTAGTCTCGAGATTACGAGCGCGTGGACTAGAGTAGTGAGGGCCCCCCGATCAAGATATGGCCGCAGCTGGGCAATCCGCCATAGATGAAAATAGGCAGAACGGACCACGGACGCCACCTGGGTTTCCATGGTTAGCGCCGGGTCCAGATGTATCCCCAAGCTGCGGACCTCACTCTTTGTGGCAAGGGTCGTCCCTCCAAAAGAAAGGGAGTCACCTATGCCGCTGACGGGAGGGCCACCCACCCTCAAGACCTCCGTCTTGTCCGGGTTCAGCCTCAATCCATTTGACTGCATCCATTCCAGTATGGTGTCCAGGCAGCGCTGAAGGGACTGGACGGCATCCACTGAAGTTGGAGTAAAAGAGATGTAGAGCTGTGTGTCATCAGCGTACTGGTGACACGATGCCCCACACCCTCTGATGACCCCGCCCAGCGGCCTCATAAAGATGTTAAACAGCATTGGGGAGATGATCGACCCCTGTGGAACCCCACAATTGAGATTCCACGGGGCCGAGACATTCTCCCCAATCTGCACTCTCTGGGGGCGGTCCTCCAGGAAGGAGCGGAGCCAGGCAAGTGCGAGGCCACCAACTCCCAACTCGGAGAGCCTCCCCAGGAGGATACCGTGGTCCACGGTATCAAAGGCAGCTGAGATGTCGAGGAGGACCAACAAGGACACATTGCCCCCATCGGCCTCCCTCAACAGGTCATCCAGCAGTGCGACCAGTGCCGTCTCTGTACCATAGCGTGGCCTGAAGCCCGACTGAAATGGGTCTAGAGCATTGGTTTCATCTAAGAGCGCCTGAAGCTGGTCTGCCACCACCCTCTCAACCACTTTGCTGAGGAAGGACACACTGGCGACGGGCCTATAATTGCCAATTTCATCCGCCGCCAGATTTGGTTTCTTCCTGATGGGCCTATACATTCCATCTATAACCATCTGCCTTAAAGATTTAATACATAAGCTGGTGCAGACTCCTCACTTTTCATTAGAATGACTAAAATTAAACGGACTTTAATATGTTCACAAGAAACACAACACAGTTAATATTTACCTCAAGCCTGATGATACATAAAACATAAGTTTATTTGTAGAACTGAATTTTAGTGCCTTAATTTTTTTTTTTCAAAAAAGGTTTTTATGCACAGCTTCAAATGGGCAATTTAATTGCAGGTTTTTTTTTTAAAGGAATCACACATCTGCATAGGCAAACAGAGGTCCAAAGGAGGAAGAAAACAAAGATATAATGGCAGTCAAGGGAGAGTGAGGGGATGCTGAACCAGGTAGGGGAGGTGCAGAAGAGACAAGCAGATGGGAAGCCACACCTTTGGAAGCTTGTTCCCTGGTGGCTTGGCAGGATACCTCCTGAGAAGCAAAAGGCTCTTTTTGTTTTATCTTAAGTAACCACCCTCCTTAATTTAACAATAGCCCTGGAAACAGACGTGAGCAAGAAGGATGCAGGGAAGGAGGAGTCAGATGGCTGTAAAGGGAAAAAGGGATGGTCCTGTGACACCTGAAACTGCCGTGTATCAGCAAAATCTGGAGCAGAAGAAAAATAGAACTGCAGTAGGAATTAACACTGTATGATACAATATGAGTTGCAGCAGATTTGATCCAATTTTTCTTAACAGTTTAGTTCTGGTCTTCCTTCCTTCCTTCCTTCCTTCCTTCCTTCCTTCCTTCCTTCCTTCCTTCCTTCCTTCCTTCCTTCCTTCCTTCCTTCCTTCCTTCCTTCCTTCCTTCCTTCCTTCTGGCAAAATGGATACAGTTGCAAAAGCTTTCTTCTTCTTTTTTAAAGAGTATTTTTTCTGAACTTTGTTCCATTCTCTTGAGTTGACAGAATACCCGGCCAGTTGTGAGTGATAGATGAAATGGTAAATATAGAAGTGATGTACAAAATTTAATAAAGTCTCATCCAACTGGTGGGCCACAGGTGAATTCAGACAAGGTTTGGTAAACAACCAGGAGCCTGGATGAAGTGTGCAGTGGTATTTAGTCATAATCTGTCATAGGCAGGAGTGATTTATCATGAAAGAGAGCTGCCGAAACCCATTTTGATTCATAGTTTACCAGCTTTACTCTTTCCCATCACGGTGCTTGGAGGATGATGGCATGTCATTTATGTATGGACAGGTACAAACAAACTTGTTAACAGCAGCTGCTGTGCTTGTTTCCAGAGGTGTGGACCAAAATAAAGCAGGTAAGTATCACACAAATGGGGGAGGCTGGCCTTTTTGATGGGTCTATACAGCCCTGGGAGAGTCTTAGGCTTAGAAAAGTTAGCCCATAAGTTGCTTACCTCTGTTCTAGGAGACTGAGGGGGAGGCAATTGTGCCCCATCAGTAGCTTTCTTTAAAAATCCCAATCCATTAGGAAAACATGGTGAACATGGTAAACTTTATGGAGTGAAGCAACACTGATCCTATTATTAGGCAGAGTGAATTGATTGCTTTCAACAGCAAACACTGGGAATCATCATCATCATATGCTGTCAAATCAATCATGGCTTATGGTAAGTAGACATAAAATATCTGAAGAAAAAGCTGTCACATCTGGTTTTGAAGACCACACCAAGACCGAAAACAAATTAAGGGAATGTGGCAAAATTGTTCCCCCAGAAGAGGGGTCTGTGGTTGCCAAACATCCTGATTTGCTTTCTGCACATTCCTGGGTTTGGAGATGCATGCTGTTGTGGTAAAGTACCTTCCATTTCACATCCCAGACTCTGGCCTGTATCATGAAGAAAGTTTGTTCCAGTAGACATTTCAGTCCTGATAATCACTTTTAAGTGCTGGCGTGCCTGCTTAGATTTCTTTATTCTATCCTTCACTGGGAAGAAAACTTCAATTAGAGTTGGCAATGACAGGATTAATAAGGGGAGGCAGCTCAGCAAACAGAACAGAGGTGAATGAATCTGTCTCACTTCCAGCGAGAATGTTATGTCATAATACACCTTAGAGCACCATGAAGGAAAATATATATGTCCCTGAGCCCATATATATGCCATACAAAGAGGTGGTTTTTTCTTCTTTACATTTGAACACTCTGCTATACCTACATATGAACTGCTATCAATGCTTTAAAGGGAGGAAATATCATTATTTTTCAATTGAATTTATAACACGTATTGACTTTTAGGTGCAAGTTCTTTTAATGTTACCTTGCACTGTTGAAGATTACTTGGCAAGATACTGTATTGACTTCTCCACTGATCATCATCTTGTTGAGGCATTAGATCAATGTAAAAGGCATTGTAGCCTAGATGAAGTTAAGGATGAAATGTGTGCATTGCCAGTAGTTTTCTGAAAAATTCCTCATCCCCTTAAGCAATGTGGAGATGGAATTCAGCTAAGGATTAGCTCCTTGCTGCTGATTTGGACATGATCTCCTCCTCTTTCCTGCCCCCACCTCCTGTCTTTATCCAGCAAAATGAAGACCCAGAGCAGGGTCTGAATTCATAACTGGTTGAGTTGTGGGTTCCTCTGCCTGAAATGCAAATAATGTATAGCTATCATGATGCCTTGCAGCTGTGGGGAGCCTTCTCCTCCATGAATGTCTTCCGTTCCTTTTAGAACTGAGCTACGTGGATGAAAGACTGTATTCTCACATGCCTTCTTTTTGCTGTGGCTGAATGAGAGAGGTTCACTGGTGTTTGCAGGGAGGGCTCAAGTCCCGAGAAGTCCTTTTTTCTGTTGCCACAGAATTATTTCCCTTTCCAGGCAAGCAAAAAACCAATGAATTTTCAACCTCATTTTCCTTGTTGCAGCCCAAAGTCCTGGCTCCCCTTTCTTAATCCCTAGCACAGTTACAGAGTGGACATCCTTCACCTGTGACCCTTCAGGACGTCTTGGACTGCAACACCCAAATGCTTTTTCTAGCATAGCTCATGGCAAGGGAAGATGGGAGTTGATGTTCAGCAACATCTGGAGGGCCACGAGCTGCCCACCCATGCCCTTCGGGGGACAGATTAGCTGTGAACATAGCTATCCTCTGGTGCTGTTGTGTGCTGCATGTTGTGACACTGGAGGTGAACTAGGGAACTGTTGGATCCTCATGATGCCATCGTCTGCCTGAGTCATCTGACAGTACTAGAGTGTCTTTGCTGAACCAGTCCTTGATCGGAGACTATGAGTATTGCTTTGCACTGGATTTATAATTCTTTTAATTTAAATTTTCTAATGCTCTAACAACAACAATAATATTAATAATAAATCCCAATCTGGACTGAGCAGATATGGTGGACTCACCAATATGGTGGCATGTATGTGATCAGATGGAAATGTTAGTAAAGGAGGGCTGTAACCAGTTCCTATAATGACATAATTTCAGTACTTAGGAACAAAATTCATTGCAATCAAGAAGACTCCCTTCTAAGTAGACTCAATAGGCTGGTACTGTTACTCAGTTTTGTTCTAACTGGTTGTTCTTTTTCCTCTCTAGTACTGGAAAGTGCATCTCCCTTCATTTGTTCTGATGCTATTGTTTTGTCTTTCAAACAGCAGATATGATTCTTTTATTTCCAGATTGAAAATTTTCACTCTGCAGCAGGGCCACTTCGGTCCATGACGTTTGCACAACATATCACACTGCCTTAGCATTTGTACATCAAGCTGCAAAGGTCAAAAACATGATGGGAGAATGCTCTGTCTGGATAAGCCCTGAATTACAGGATCATGCTAAAGCATCGTGTTTAATGTAAAAAACACATTGCTTCGCATTAGGGCTCTTGTAAGCTTCAAAGGCTTAAAGAAATATCTTCAAAGAGAGCAAGCTTTTTCCTTTTAAAATATTCTGTTTAAGATGATAATATCCCTCCAAATTTCCAATCCTCAAACTTCTGCATTGAAATAACATTTAATTATTACAGCTACAAGACATTCTTGGTAAAATTCTTGGTGTAGAAAAACTCTAATCATTTCCCAGCTCTGTATATCCCATTTGAGCTGAAGAATGCTTTAAAAAATTTAACATGGACAATGATACAGATCAACAAGTAAGTCAGAGCAGAGCACAGCTACATATTACATGGGTAGGAGACCAACTTGGTCACATCTAGCAGTAATGGCTCATTTTCTGAGCAGGCGGGGCTGTTCACTTCACTGTTTTGGGTGGGGTGCCCATCCACACACAAGGCATACACTACCTATGTGATATAGAATCATGATGATTCTTTCCTGCTGGTTGCTTACAAGCAGTGATGTCCACACCTATTAGGGCGATAACTTTGACAAATAATACAGGAAAGGCACCAGGACTGAGTCAGTCTGATTTGCATTATTTTCCATTGACTACAGGTATGACTATATGACAGGAAAATGTGAATGGAACTACTGTGAGATCACACCTGAAAAGTCAGGTTTTCCCAGGTTAATTCACTTAGAACAAGCCTCATGGTGCAGTGGTTAAACTGCTGTACTGCAACCAAAACTGTGCTCACGACCCAGGATTCAATCCCAGGTAGCCGGCTCAAGGTTGACTCAGCCTTCTATCCTTCCGAGGTCGGTAAAATGAGTACCCAGCTTGCTGGGGGAGGCAATGTGCAGCCTGCATAATTAACTTGTAAACCGCCCAGAGAGTGCTTGAAGCACTATGAGGCGGTATATAACCTGCACGCTTTGCTTTTGCTTTACCTGATCAAAAGAGGGGAGGAAATCGGCCCTGTTTGCAGCTTGTTATCTGTTTGACTCCTTTCCTCTCCACACCTGGTGTTTAGGGCTGCTTGATTCTCTCTTCATTTCCCATTCAATTTCTTTCTTTTTTATTTTAAAGGATTGCTGTCTTATCACTAGGTCAGCTAGTGATAATGACCAAAGGGAGAAGGAGAGAGGAGAAATAGATAGATAGATAGATAGATAGATAGATAGATAGATAGATAGATAGATAGATAGATAGAGAGAGAGAGAGAGAGAGAGAGAGAGAGAGAGAGAGAGAGAGAGAGAGAGAGAGAGAAGGAAATTTTAAGGCTCTGGCTCTGCTTTGGCTGTCCAGATTTGCAGGAGGCATGCTTAGAGCAGAACTACCTTAAAATTTCTTCCTGTCTCTTTGTCAATTCCTTGCTCTTTTTTCCTTATTGCCTAGCTGGCCCAGCACTAGATTATCATGCCTTTAAAAGCAAAACATAGAAAAGTAAAGCAACTCAATGGAAAGGCAAGACGAAAGTAGAACAAGGCACCATGTGTGGGGAGAATTCAAACAGCAGCCAGTTTCTCCATATCAGCTCAAGCGAAACATTCCACTTGGAGGTATTTGATTCCTAAAAAGTAGAAGCCCCAGCAGCAGAGGGGGAAAAATGCTACAGATTAAGGGTGAATAACTCTGGATTGATTCATATTGGCTTTTAAATTATGTAGGGTATGACTACATTGACAAATATGCAGGAAATGTTCCAGGACTGGGATGTTCTGAGTCACACAACTTTCCATTGTCTAGATTATGCCAAAGCAGCACAAAGCCAGCAAAATGTCCAAGGTGAACAGGGTCACATAAAGATAAAAAATGACATCAGTAAAAACTGATCAGGTGACTAGACCACGAAATCATGCACTATTTGCTAAGAATGGGTTCAGTCAGTGTAGAATGCCCTGCATCAATATTGATGCATGCAACCGTGTACGTGCATTGCACATGCCATATCTTACTTGTAGAAAACAAACACAGCTCATATTCCTTATAATACAGTTTCTGGCTTCATTGCTTCCTCTTACTGTTTCTTCTCTTTTCCTTCCTCCCATGGAAGAAGCACCCTACGGTCAAGTAACTGCCTTGGTTAACTTTCATCAATGCACCACTAATGGAAGGATAATGAGCTTGCCATAGCAATGCCTTGCAGAGCTATCAGCTCTTATTGACTAAGATGATAACTACAGAATTGTGTTGTCAACCATGAGTCTAAGGGCTCAGCGGGTAGTAAACATTCTTCTTTAGTGTAATGTATTGAGCAAAATTTGTATGCAACTCCGTTAAGCAGTGTGCGTAAACTCTCCGCTAAATTATGCACTGCAATTAGCAAAGAATAATGGAGCAATAAGTAAAGTGTGTGCAATTTTATCAACTCTTTGCAACTCAATAAAAGCCACTGTCGTATTTTGGTTGGCACACAGAGGCATGTTGCCCTATTTACTTATTACCTCTGACTAGATGCTGTATCAAGCAGGCTGGGAAAATGAGGGAAGCCTACAGCTTAATCAAGGTGTACTTAATTAGCAAAATGTGCCATTTGGTTAATTAAGTGTATCAAAACATGGCATCTGAAGTGTGCTGCTAGACAACTGAAGTTTGATCAGTACTGTATGGCAGGGATAGGCCAACTTCAGTCTTGTGTAATCATCTTTAAACAACTACCGCAGATCTCTGTTGTATTTTTTTAAACCGCAGAAGCCTGTGCTGCAGGGTCAGAAGACCAGCAGTCATAAGATAGACTCCATGTGACGAGTGAGCTCCCAACGCTTTGTCCCAACTCCTGCGGACCTAGCAGTTCGAAAGCATGTAAAAATGCGAGTAGATGAATAGGTACCATCTTGGTGGGAAGATAAAACAGCCTCCCCTAGTCACGCTGGCCACATGACAACAGAAACTGTCTTCGGACAAGTGCTGGCTCTACGGCTTGAAAAACGGGATGAGCACCGCCCCCTAGAGTCGGACACGACTGGACTAAAAATGTCAAGGGGAACCTTTAACCTTTACCTTTAGATTGCTTCTGACCACTTGGAAATAGTTTGTGTGTGTGTGTGTGTGTGTGTCTTTCTTTTCCAAACATCTACATACATATATCTTAATTTGCTCTTCTAAAATTCTCTGAGCAAAGCCAACTCAACATACGTTGTTGCCTGAAGCAAAGGAGAAAACACCACTTACTCTCCTGTTCTGGGCACGCCACTGGTCATGCTGCCTGAGGCATCCTGGAAGCTGTAGTCTAAAGCTGCCGTCATGATCTGATGAGCTACCAGTTTTATATGACCAGGCACATGGCCGACACCTGTTTTAGTTGGAGTTCCACATGTATAAATAGTGGCTGCTATGATCCATTTGGCTTTACTCCCTAGTTCTCCTCTCCATGAATCTGATTTCTTTACAAAAATCAGACAGCCCATAAAACAATATGGACGGGATTTGTGAGAGGAAATATCAATCACATTCATGAATATGTAATTCTAGCAATTTGATGCGGCTGATGCTTTTCATGTTTTGCGACAATTGAATAAATCAACATTAGTCCAGAGTTCTTTTTTTATAGGTTTCATTTTCTCTCCTTTGATCAAAATGGTCGAGCTCAGGCAAGATGATAAAACATTGCACCTGTAAAGAAGATAATATTCCTCTTAACGCATGTCCGGAAAAATGCAATCAACGTGAGCAGAATGTCTGCCACACAGATATTATGCATATTAATGTTTTTACATGAGGTCTAGGCCAAGAATTCAATTTATGACATTCTAATCTTCCCTATATTTGCCCGGCATTGCTAAAACAAAGTCCACTCTTCTAGGGCAGTGCAATTTGTCAAATGATGTTTATTTAACTAATGAAAACTTCAAGGATTGTTAAAATGTTGACATCTCTCAAATATTTGGATTTATGTAAACTGGGACAATGACGTGCACAAGATACTGCTGATGGGAACAAGATTTGCATCACAAAAAGCACACACTTCATTAGTGAACAATTCCATCTGAATTTTCACTCAACCTTTGCAGTGCTGAATTACCTGGTCCTCTTTGGCTTTGCAAAACCGTATGAACATGGTTCACGCTTGAATTGTTGTGAATGGAGTTGAGGCAGGCAGCCCCATGCTTCCTTCTGCCAATCATGTCTTAAGAGTCCCCTAACACCTATTTGTTTGCCTTTAAAAAAAAACTTGTACAGACTTTAGGCAGTCCAAGAGATGTTAAGTATATCAAACATATTGTTCAGTAGGGGTGTGTGAGAATTTTGCCTGGGATTTATTCATAAATATGACAAGGAACTTGAGATTTAAAACCTTTCAACTGTGAGAGAAATATTTGCTCTTTTGACTAGGGCACTTTTAGGAGCTTAGCTCTTAAAACACCAGGAGTTGACACCCTGCATACAGTGGAGTAGTGGTAAATTTTTGAGGGTGATTGATAATCATGACATCCCTCATAGCCATCTGCATCCTTAGGACAGTTAAAAAAAAGCAGGGAGTGGCATTACCCTCTGTCAGTCCAACCATCTTGAACATTTAGTGCCCACCTAAATGGAGACTTTTGTAAAGTCAATGGACATGGACTGTACACTCAAGACCAAAATATTTTCAATTATAACAGGGCAGGTCATGACAGTATATTAATTCTGGGGAAATGCATTTTCCCTCAGCTACTTTGATGATTGCATGTAAGAGCAGAAAGCTTGGGGAGCTGGCAGATGACCAGTGTTAGTTTGTGGTCTGAGGGGGTGGGGGCTTATTTCTTTCTTGTGGGGTGGGGTGCCCCCATTCTGTTCACGAGCCACCTAAAGAAGTGATACCAGCATACCTGCTAAAATCAAGGATCCAGCTATGTTGTGGCATTTATAGAGCATTGTAATCCTTTTACTTCATGATGTGCTTCTTGTTTTTAACAGCTACCTGGCAGGCAGATACAACACAGTCTACCCTCTGCAGGTCACAGATGCATGTATTGAAATCGATCCATCCAGATGGGTAAGAATTTAATATGCTATGTTTCTCATAATAAGATAGCACCCTGCCTGCACCATGTATGTAAATTATATCAGAGAATTCAGATATCCTGATTTTTGGGAGTGTAAGACCTTGGGTGAAAAAGGTGCATTTAAATGCTTGCTTTGGTTCTTGCTGCAATGACTCTTTCCAGATCTGGCATGTGAGTGAAAAGTGCAAGCTGGTAAAGAGACTTCCTCAGCCCCCCCCCCCCCCAAATTGGTGTTCTTGATGTAATTTAGCCAGAAGCTACTCCTGTGACATAGTGGTAACCATAAATACGGATGATTACGTTCATCTGAAATGCAAGGAGAAAGATGATCTATGATGGCCTTTTTGTCAGCAAGGGCAACTTAATCTCTTAGCATCTTTCCCCAAACCCATCAAAATTGATAGCCAGAAGAAGGAGTGACAAATTCTGGCAAAAGAGTCTATAAGACAGCTGTGCAAAGGGGTTTAGGATATAACTGCATTGACGTATAATGTGGGAAATTTGCACTTCTTTCAGTTGAACACATGATGCAAAAGCCAATGTGAATCAGCCTAGAGTCCCCCCGGCCCATCCATTGTTGTTGTTTTACTCTGCCATTGGGGTTTCTACCTTTTTTGACACTGGATCCATTCACATTGTTTCAGAAAATGTGAATGCTTGAGCTGATGCGGGCGGGTGTGTGTGTGTATCCATTGTTTTTAAAGTGATTGCAGCAGGGAAAGAGGCTGGTGAATGGGGGAAGTAGTGCCATTTGAATCCTGTCTTCCCCATACTTGGTATCTCAGTCTGCTTGCTTACTTCTTCCCTTCCCTTCCCTTCCCTTCCCTTCCCTTTAAAGGTTTGCTAGCCTGGTGGTTGGCCAAAGTTTAAAAAGGAGGATAGAAAGTTTTAAAGAAGGTCTGCTCTGCTGGGCATGCTGCAAATCTCTAAAGCCACAGCAGGACAGAGGTACCTTAAGAATTTGCAAACAAGTCTGAACTGAAAACACCCTCCTGTTTCTCTGTTAATCTCTCCCCCGCCTCCTTTGGTCAGCCAACTGTCTTTGTGCTTTGAAAAGAAAAGAAACTAAATGAAATGAAACTGAATGGAAAGAAGGAAACAAGAAGACCCAAACACCAGGTGTGGAGAGAAGAGGATTCAAACTCTAGCAAGCTGCAAACAAGGCTGATTTCCTCCCCTTTCTCTGCTGACTCCTGTGTGGTTGGATGAAGCAAATTATCTTCAGGAAACCTGTTTCCTAGGTATGACTTCACAGTAGATCCATTCACATTTTTATGCTGTGTAGTTGCAGCCTTAGCTCCACTGAGTTCCAGGGATCCACCTAATCTATCCCAGAGGATTCTAGAGGGAGAATATTCAAGGTTTTGTTTTGAATCCCCCCCCCCCCCGTATAGGTAAAATTGACATTCAATGTCTGTCACTGTCATCAGTTCAAAGAATGTTATTTTGTGGCCATGTTCTCAGGAAGATGGCTTAAGTCTGGTGGGGGTGGTGGTTTCACGCCTGATTAAAAAAAAATTAAAGGTGACAATGCAACATATAGAGCTTTGCAAGATCATCACGAGGGATGAGTTTGATAAGTGTACCTCTTTTTCCCCCTCCACAGAATGAGGAAATTATCTGTCAAGTGGTTTTTAAACAGATTTTTTTTAGTATGCATGTCCTGAGTCTTTAAATGAGCCAAGACACCATGACATATTAGAATCCACATCTTTGTGAGCTTTGGGACACAGCTTATTTCAGGAAGAGTGCCTCAGAATGCATTTATTTCAGGAAACTCTCATACAAAAGTGCGTCAGAATAAAGTGCAGCACATGGGGAAACGTACATTTTAAGAAGTGCACAAAAATATTTAAATTTAAAACTGTGTACAAAAAGAGTTCAGATTCCTTCACAATATCTTTTAGTTAAAAACCCAAACTTGTACAGAAAGAGGATGAAATGAGCTTGCTCTTAAGAACCTGACAATCTCCATTAGCCAGTGATGAGCAGATATCTCTTAACCGGCAGTTTTATATGCAAACTATTTCACATCAAGTAGGAAGGAATCAAATACCAAGACACTCCATGGAATCTCCATTGTTAACTGGCACCATGGACAAGCAGAGAGGAACAGTCAGTGCTCAGCCACCCATCTCAATCATCTTCCATGGTAATTCCTGACCTTGAGTAACCTAGGTGATCTTAGACTGCATTTCCCAGAAGCCATCCCCACCGGCTGTGCTGGTCAGGATTTCTGGGACATGCAGTCCAGAAATATTTGGGTAACCCAGCTAGGGAACCCTTGATCTTACTGAATCATCCTGATTCTGTTTTAGTTGGCTGGCATTTATATTAAGCTTTTAATAATAAGCTTTCTGACATCAAGCTGGGATTGGAATATGAGACTATTTTTAATTTACATGGAAGATAAAGAGTTGTGCGGCTAGGTTCTTATGGTAACAATTGCTGTTTATTTCAAATCAGTAAGTGACACCAACAGTTGGAAAGCAGCCTTGAACCAAATACCATCCTCGTAATAGTAATGAAGGAGAAATTGGAGATTATAACTAGAGATGGGGGTATTCGTATTTGTATAAGACTATGAATACCTCTGCAAAGGTGGATATAACGAGGGTCCAGCCCCCTGGGGCTGGACCAGCCACTCACCTTCTGCTGTTGGCACAGTTGCAGTGGTTTCAATACTACAGTCCAGTCCTTCCTCTTATTTCAATCTTTGCCCAGGCCTATGAGGCTCTGAATGGTTATACTAAGAGGCACCGCAGTATAAACTTCAGTGCAAGTTTACCTAATTCGTACTTAGGCAAACACATACTGTTTGTGTACTTAACCCATACATGAATGAAAATGCCTTTAGTCCACATTGTGTAATCCCATTGTCAGATCAGCAAGTGCTGACATAAGTACAGATGTTTGGAAAATGAGCCCACAAATGCACGTTTAATGATGAAAATCATGATTATCGTGTACTAAAACTCCTTGCCAGGTGTAACTGAGCCTGTCACTTAGTTATACCTGCAGAAGGCAAATGTCATAACTCACGCTGCTTATTCTCTGTGGCAATTAATGACTGAATCACAGTAGTCAGTCACATGTAATGCCAATGAATCAGTAGGGATTTGGTGAGTCAACTCCTCTGCATGTTCCATTGATTCAGTGCTCCTACTCTAGTTGCGGTGTACTACCAAACTTCAGCCACTGAGTCTCTGCCTAGAGTTTTGTGTTTGTGTCCCAAATGGGGGTTCATTAATTGCCAGCGAGAAACCTCTGGAAATTATGCTGTTTACCTTTTTTAGACATTACTGTGTAACAGGATTTTTGCAATTGTGTTAGTTAAAAATGCTTGTAAGATTAGGGCTATTAGGTTTGATTAGGTATGTTTGACTTAGAAATCATGGTGACTAGTTTGGATTCAATATAATGGAAGTTGTTACACCCATAGTTAGTATAATCATTATTTTTTTTCCAGTTCAGAAACCTTTATTAGGCATATACAAAATAACAAATCAACAGGCAAGTCAAAATTAAGATTAGACAGAATATAAATGGCATCTTTGTTCCATTATATAGTTGTTCCTGAGTAGCTCCGCTTTTACGTGCATATTCTATTTGGTCAATTAACTCCCTGGTTGGTCAGTCGTGGGTTTAAACCTTGTAGTGTGTAGTTTTGTCGGATGTTACTCTGGTTTCTCTTCAGATCGTATACAGTGGACCCTCTACTTACGGAATTAATCCGTATTGGAATGGTGTCTGCAAGTCGAAAAGTCTGTAGGTCGAATCTCCATTGACCTACAATGCATTGAAAACCGATTAATGCTGTAACCGGTGGTTTTTATTCTATTTTTATTCCATTTTGGTTTTTTTCTGGTCTGTAAGTCGATTCTCTGGCTGCAAGTCGAATCTAAATTTTGCAGCCAGAGAAGTCTGTAACTCGAAAAGTCTGTAAGTCGAGCTGTCTGTAAGTCGAGGGTCCACTGTAATCATAATGATGTCCAACAGGTGATGGGAAAGGAACAAGAGGAGGATGCAGAGGAGAAAGCAGAGGAGAATGCAGAGGACACACAATATGTGTCTCAGGAGAGATTTGGGTTGAATGGGGAGAAAAGTGGTCCTTTTTTTGGTAGAAGAAAAGAGAGGAATGTTTGTGCTGACTGTTTCAAAAAACTTACACATGGCCCCAGAAATGTGACAACTTGAACTTAAATTGTAGAAAAATGAAAACTAGTGCAAAACTGAAGTAGGCGTATTCATCAGTCCCTAATGCAAAGGTTGAAAGAAAGAATTATAAGAAAAAATAGTGGGTGAGGTGTGTGTGTGTGTGCGCGCGCATGCATGCACGTGCATGCGCACACACACGCGCGCACATTGGAGCTCACTCGACTCCAAGGAGGAATATGCCTATTTCAGCAGGCTTCACCACTTGTCTCCAAACATCGCAGCAAGTTTTTGTGACACCTTAAAGACTAATTAATTCATTGAAGAATAAGCATTTGTGGATTAGAGTCTAATTTAGCAACCTGGTGCTGCCTTATACTTGGGGTTCACAGGTATCGGCTTCAATCTCTCTGTTCCTTCTCTAGCTGTGCCAATATATGCCTATTGAGGGTAATACTTCATGCATCTGTTGAAGTGGAGTCTAGTACAGAAATCTTGAATGGGAATACCTTTGCTAAGGTTTATTTATGGTGCCATGAGACTCTTTGTTTCTCTGTTGTTTGATGCAAAGGAAGAAAGCAAATAACATAGGCTAGTGCTAAATTTGTGACTCAACAGTGGTTGTTATTCAGTTGAAACTGGTCTCCTGTTGAACAGTTATGGTGATTAGAAATGCTTTGCCACACAATTGTTTGAAAATAAGCCTGTTAATTCAGGTATGGCATGAAATCATGGACTTTAGATAGCTATTATACATTTCTTTTTAAAAAAGAAAATAATTCAAATATGGATTTATCCCAGGATGCTAAGATGGTGATCAATGAAGAATTAGTAAGGACACTGAACTGAGAACAAGAAATCATAAAACACATTCAATGCAGAAATCTAGAGGTTCCCCCCTTATAACAGCTGATCATTTCAGGTAAAAGATGTGAAAAGACCTGTAGGACTAAATTTCCAGACAACGGACAGATGATAAAATGCTACCACTTAGATTAGTGTTTCCCAACGTAGGGGTTGTGACCCAAGGTGGTCACAAAATGTTTTCTGGGGAGTCACAGTCACATTACAGTACATATGTATTTTAGCCCTTGTTAAATAATGTCTCATTGGACCTTTCAGAGTGTGATATTAAAGTTAGCATGCATGTCTATGTATGAGAAACAGGTCCTTTGGTGGGAGAAAGAAGCCTTTACTTTCTGAGAAGTGATGACTTTACCCCATTAAAATGCCTTTTTAATGCAAATAAGGTGGGGGTACGTGTCACAGGCTACTTGGCTATTATTAAAGGGGGTCATAACTTGGAAAAAGTTGGGGACCACTGTGTTAGATTCTATAGGAGGTGCATGTCAATGAAATACCCTCCCCTGGAGCAGTGGGGTGACTTCCAGAAAGAATGCAACTAAGGATTTTTTCTTTTCTGGTTACTAGCCAAAACATGTATGGTGAAGGAGACAAAAGCAGTAGGAAGACCTCTCTTTGGCCTTCTTCATTCTCCTCTCCTAGCTCTAAACATCTTCCTGCAGGGGTTCCTGTGACATCTGGGGCTAAAATGGCAAAAATCCCATCCCTACTGGACGTGCCATCCCTATAGGCCCTGAAGACAGGCACTTGGTCCAATGTGTTCCAAGAGCAGGTGACAATTAGACATACCACAATTCCAAAAGGGATAGAGATGTCACCCACCCCAAACAGAAAGAATCGCAGAAAGCTCTTGGTGACAACAATAGGGACTAGAGGGCTCACGGGAAGGCACAGTGGTTGAGAAAATGAAATAAGAATGATGATGCTTCTAGTCTGAATTTAACCTCTGCTACAAATATACTGGGAAAGGATGTGGTGGCACTGTGGGTTAAACCATAGAAGCCTCTGTGCTGCAGGGTCAGAAGACCAGCAGTTGTAAGATCGAATCCACATGACTGAGTGAGCTCCCATCGCTTGTCCCAGCTCCTGCCAACCTAGCAGTTCGAAAGCACGTAAAAAGGCGAGTAGATAAATAGGGACCACCTTGGTGGGAAGGTAACGGCATTCCGTGTCTAGTCGTGATGGCCATGTGACCATAGAAACTGTCCTCAGACAAACGCTGGCTCTACGGCTTGGAAACAGGGATGAGCACCGAGCCCTAGAGTCGGACATGACTGGACTAAATGTCAAGGAGTACCTTTACCTATAAATATACTGAGTTATCTGAGGGATATCATTGTCTCCAAATCTCAGTTCCCCATTGATTATTTGGGGCACAATCATGCTGCTTTACTTATTATTTATTTCACTTTTGTCCCATATTTCCTCTAGTAAACTCAATAATATACTGTGTGTGGTTCTCTTACCCCCTTCTTTTTATCTCTACAGCAGACTTGTGAAGCAGGTCAGTCTGAAAAAGATGACTGGCCCAAAGTCAATCAGTATGTTTTGTAACTGAGGGGGAAATTTGAACCTGGATCCTGAGTTCTAATTCAGGGCACCACACTGACTCTCCAGAAAAAGCACAAGAAGGTGGTTTGAACAACTGAATTGTTGTACAAATTTCAATAACAATTGTTCTTGTTATCACAGTGGGTGAGCGGGTGGGCCCATTAACCTGGGACAAGGAAGGTTCTAGGGAAAAAAGCTGAGAGCTTCTGGGTGCAGCAGCTGCTCCTTATCACTCAGGAGACTGGAAGTTGGGGGTGGAAAAAAAAGGACTGTAGCCTTTTGAAGGCTGGAAGGTTAAAAGGAGAGAAAGCCAGAAGCTGGGAGGCAGGTGGATGGCTGTTGGTAAAGGAGAGTAGAAGTGATGCTGGCAAACGAGTACTAGTGAGGAGGGCAACATGGGGTTGTAGGAGAAGAAGAATTCAGGAAGGCTGAAGAGTTGCTCCTACTTGGCTATGTCTATCCGGAGGGCCTCATCCTGCTGAAACTCCTGTAAGGCCCCTAAGTTCTGAATAAAAAAAGAAGGATGCAGCCTATGGAGACTATGGTTCCTAAGGTCCCTGAAGGAGCCCTCCTGGGCTAGGTGATCACGAGGACAAGGGAATTATATACAAAAGAAGTCTATTCCTCCTCAGAATGGATCCTTATGGGGGGGGGACACTGATGTTTAGTAGGTCAGCATCTCCCCCTCCCTGCCTGCTTTTCTATGGCAATCAAAGAACTGTTGGCCAGGAACAATAAGGTGAGGAGCAGTCTAGCCATTCATCTGTCAGCCCCCACCCACCCACGCCCTCTCTCTTTTAGGCGTGCTATTTTAGTCTGACCCAGCAAGCTGAAGGGAACTGTCACCCATTAAGGATTACAGATTTTCTCAGGTCATAGACCTGCCTTGCTTAACAGGAGAGGGAGCTTTTTGACTGTCAAATATATATATCAAGCTTCAGGAATTTGGAAGCTGGTGCATTTAGAGGTCCAGACCTGACAAAGCTGCTGGACTAAAGCAGCCCGCTTTTTAAAGCAGCCACAAAGGTTTTTATTCATTTCACTAACATCACAACAGGAAGGACAGGCCGCTTTTCGGTTTAAATGAATTCAGTGTCCTTGCCTGCTTGAACAGATCAGATTCAGTTCTCGGCTTTTTTTCCTTACTGTTCCCCCCCCCCCCCCGCTGTACTGGATGTGTTTCTGCTTGCCAGACCACCCTTTGTTTTAAAATCCTCCTGGCTCAGGAAAATACTTGTGGAAGACAAGAGAGAAAAGGGAAGGTTTCCTGTACAAAAGAAAACAAAAGCCTCAGAGAATCCTACCTCGAAATGGGGGAGATAGCAATTCCGATGCTTTTCAGATCTTAACAATTTTTCCCCCCACAGAAAATGTATGCTTCCACAATGAGTTGAAGAAAGATCACTTTCATTAGGGACAAACACCATTTTCAAAGGAAAAGGTGCAAAATGGATTGAATGAGGGATTATCTGCAACCTTTTTTTTTTTTTTTTGGTTCAATGACAAGGGGAGCAAGCTCCTTGTAAGTCACCCCATAGGTGGGCAGGCCATCACAACAGATCACACCAGTTCACCCCAACAGTTCTGGGGAATCCAATGATGCTCCCTCCTTGTGCTACTGTTTTGAGGCCTATCCTATGAGAATAGGTGCTATCTGTTCAAGTGGTTAGCTTATCTTAGGGAAGATTGGAGGTCCCTCAGTTTACCCTGTTATGGGCCAAAAAAAAGTATTCTTGAAGACTTTCCCACAGTTACAAATACTCAACTATCCCACACACTACACCAGAATTCAGACAGTGTTCTAACTCCTGTCCTCTGAAGATGCCAGCCACAGGGACTGGCGAAATGTTAGGAAGAAAAACCTTCAGAACATGGACAAACAGCCCAAAAAACCTACAACAACCAAAATAAATAAATAAATAAAAATAAAAGTTTCAGTTGGCAGCTCTGCTCTGAGGACAGTGTATGTCCCTCTTTCACAGGAAGAACCTACATGCATTGTCTTTAAATATTGTCTTCTTTTTTTTTTACTCTTAGACAGGTTCAGAGTACAAATAGTACAGTAGGAACCTGGAATCTGTGGAGGATTGGTTCCATGGTTTGCCGTGGATGCCTAAAACCGCAGATATGAGGGAACCTCCGGTTGTCCAGAGTTTGGGGGTTTGGTGGTCACCAGTATGCAGATGACACCCACTTCTATCTCTCCTTTCCACTTAATTCCAGGGAAGCTGTCTTGACTCTAAACCAGTGCTGGACATCACTCATAGGCTGGATGAGGGCAAAGAAACTGAAACATTAATCCAGGCAAGACAGAGGTGCTCCTGGTTAGTCGGAAGGCAGATGAGGGAATAGGGACAATATATATTGTTTAATTTATCTTTTAATACGCAACTTACCATGTTTTTAAATTGTTTGAATTTTAATGTTGTGATTTGCTTTGGGTCCCTTGTTGGGAGAAATGTGTCAAATAAGTAAGTAAGTAAGTAAGTAAGTAAGTAAGTAAGTAAGTAAGTAAGTAAGTAAATACATAAATACATAAATACATAAATACATAAATACATAAATCTTATGTACAAGGGTGTGGGACAGAGGCCATAAGTGGGCACTCTTGTATGTTGTATATAGAGTTGCAGCAAACCATGGACAAGTGAAACTGTGGATACTGGTTCCACAGATTTGGGGATCTTCTTGTAATAGATTCCATTGAATATTATCAGGTGAATTGTGATAAAGAATTAATGGAATGTGATGGGGATTACTTCAGTTCTAGGGGGGGATCTCATTCTGTGATATGGCTCACTGTAATGCACAGGTCAAGAATTCTGGGACTGCATCTGTCCACATGATGAGCAAACTCTAGGTCAGTGGTTCCCAATCTTGGTTCCACAAATGTTTCTGGACTTCAACGCCCAGAAATCTTGACCAGCACAGCTAGCAGTGAAGGCTTCTGGGAGTTTTAGTCTAAAAACACCCAGGGAACCAAGACTGGGAATCATTACTCTAGGTAGAGGTCATGTGAAATTCCTTTTTCAGGGATAAGAAAGTGGTTCCATTTGTGTCTACTTAGAGCAGAACATTCTGCTGGGTTTATTTCCAACTAAATATTAGTTCAACCTAAAGAAGGTCATTGAAAACACTGTTGAGTGACAGCTAGAGTGCTCAGTGAATTATGTACCCCAAAACTGATTCAACAATTTGTTCTAGTTAGTACTAGCCGTTTGATTTAGGCTAAAGTAGGTATAGGACTGCAGCCAGAAATCCATAATTCAAAGTCTAGACTTGACTAATGTACAATCTTGGGGAGGAGACTGCAAACCTGATCAAATCATGAAGGAGCAGTGGGATACCTAAACCTTTACTGCTGGATTATTTCCCCCTTTCAATTTCAGTCAAACCAGGTAATTTACCACCTACAGAAAGAAAGATATTGGGACCTGGGTGTAAAAGCAGATGAAAGAGGATAGAATTTGAACACGGAAATAGCTCCAGTGCTCTATGCTCCGTCCATGAAATTTAAAGCTCCCTAGGTGTGCATTTCAATTTTTTAGCAGCTATTCGAAGACTGATCACTGGCCTTCCACTGTTTTTGGCCATAATGTCAATGCTGGAAAGCATTCCAGACATTGGGCAAACATATTGACGAAATGTCTGGCCTCACTGAACTATATTCAGAGAAGAAGTCATTGCTAAAACAATTGATTTTTAAAATGTACAGGACACAGGCCCATTACCCAGAAGTGCTGGACATTGTGATTGAAAAGAATAATCATACAAATTCTGTACTTCGAAAATCCTAGAGACTGATTACATTGGAGGAGACAGTTTAGTGTGCATTAACAATTAAGCACGGGGGGGGGGAGCGTTTTCTGTCTTTCTTGACACAGGGAAGGAAAAAAGGCTCCCTGGGATACTAAAACTGCTATCTTTTGGATATTAAGGAGCTTTTAATTCAGTTCTTATTTTATTTATTTATTTTATTTATATCCCGCCTATCTGGTCTTGCAACCACTCTAAGTGGCTAGTTCTAGTTCTCTTTCTAACTTCAGAAATGTAAATAGTATGTGCATGTAAGAAATTCAACCCATCAAAAGTTTTATTTATGTATTTTAAATTTACACAGTTCCACACCTCCCAGATTGTCCTCTGAAGATGCCAGCCACAGAGACTGGCGAAACGTTAGGAAGAACCACTTTCAGAACACGGCCAAGAAGCCCGAAAAACCCACAACACAATGCAAACTGTTGAGAAAAAATGTTCAAAAAACACAGTTTAGATGTCTAATTTGAGCACAAGGAAGACATGCATGCATTAATGAGTCTATCTGAAAAATATGCCAACAAATGTGTGTGCATATTCTGTGTCATCAAGTTAGAACCAGTCTAAATATAAACACAGTGGCTTTTCTCCCAAACCAAACCGTGCCATCAATGATCTATATTATCATAGCCATATGATAGTGTGGAGAGGATCTAACTTGGATCAGCACACAGGGATTGAAACAGAGAATGCTAAGAGTTAAGCATGGAAAGCCCTTGGCCTGGATGAACCTGTCAGTTTCATTCCTCCCTATGTTTAATAAAAAAAAAAAACAAGTTTTTTTTTTCAGTCCGACATATGGAGACTTTAATGAATTTAGGCGAATTCTGGTTAAACCTGGACCGGCCTGTTGTATTGAACTGAATTTTTGTATTGATCCATTTGTGACTTAGCATGTCTCTCAAACATGTCTCTCAAACATGAGAAGCCATAAGAAAGAATCCACATGATGGGTTCAGTTTCTCTGTGGTTGCTTAGATACCTACCTGGATACCTGCATGGAACTGTGACCCAAATGTATTTAGTAGCTGCTCTCCAAGGCCTTCCTCATAAATTAACTTGTATTTCGAGAATTAAGCAATACTTCACTTTCAAGTGGCCTTTGTTGAACACTGTGAGGTGGATTTGCATCTAGGTACATAATACCTGTGTATGTTATCGGCCCCATTGGTCATAACACATGGATTTCCTTCGTTCGGTTGGAGTCAGATTGATCATTGATTCTTGTACCCTGGCTTCTCTGCCACAATGGCTAATCTATACTACAATAGAAACACTCATGACGTTAAACACTTTGATTTTCAGTCAGGGAGATTATTCATACCCTTGGCATATCGAATGCAATTTTACGCATGAGGTTTAAGCATTTTGTAGCTGCAAGCATACACTCCTAACTATTCTTGGCTCCTCTTACCTTCCCCCCACTCTCCAGAAGAAGGTATCTGGATATGAACATCACAGGGGAAAGACTTTTCCCTGTGATATTCAGGGTTCACTGCTTAAACACTGGAGCTGTATGGTTCAGGAGGGATTTGGCATTTAATGAGCCATGTCCTGGGAAGGTCAGTCTCACCTAACCCTGCCTTTTCTTCTTGTTTTCTTCTTTTCCTTTGATATTCACTAAAGTAGCTGTGCCACCTCCCCCAGCTTATTCTGCCCCATTTCCTATCCTAATGGTACCATATGTGTTGCCTCCAACGGATTTTTGGTATCACCTGGCAGGACAAAGTTCCAAATAGAGTAGTAGTAGAACAAGCTGGAATTTTTAGGATATATACTTTACTGAAATAGCGACGTCTACGTTGACTTGGGCACGTCATGAGAATGGCTGATGGTCAGATTCCAAAGGATCTCCTGTATGGAGAATTAGTGCAGGGAAATCGTCCCAGAGGGAGACCACAGCTGCGATACAAGGACATCTGCAAGCGGGATCTGAAGGCCTTAGGAATTGACCTCAACCGATGGGAAACCCTGACATCGGAGCATTCAGCCTGGAGACAGGCGTTGCATCATGGCCTCTCCCAATTTGAAGAGACCCTTGCCCAGCAGGCCGGGGCAAAGAGGAAGTCACAAAAGCAGCAAAACCAGGGAGCTGGACAGGGGACAGATTGTATTTATCTTCAGTGAAGAAGGGATTGTCACTCTTGTATTGGCCTTCTCAGCCACACTAGATGCTGTTCCAAGTCCTCCATACAGAGCACGTTACCATAGTCTCTCGAGACTGAAGGATGCCTAAACATATTAAAGGAAGACTGAAGGATGCCTAACTAATTATAGTCTTCCTACAAAACCAAAGTTGCACTGGCTCAGCTTGATGATCTATTATTATTTATTATTATTATTTATTTAATTTATATGCCGCCCACTCTACCCGGAGGTCTCTGGGTGGCTTATGGGGTCCCTTCCAGCTTTGCAATTCTAAGATTGTAGACCCTCTACAAATTTGTAGACCCTCTACAAATTTAATTTTAAAAGGTAAGTATGGGTCTTTTTTTCCTTTAAAAGAGAGAAGAATGAGCTGCCAATACATCCTCTGCCAAAAACAACAGCCAAAAACAATGGCATGATTAAGGCATGGAGTACAGATGTTCACATTAATTTTGAATCATTATGCTTAAAAAGATACATTTATAGAACACAAAAATAGGCACACAGACACAAAAACCACACCAGAAAGCTCCCTTCATGGCAGCTTTGTAGGGGTAAGGAATAAATACTGCAGTACTTTGTGTTGCAGTGGGGGAGGGGGGGAGAGTGACATTTGTGATGATTATTTTTTTTTAAAAAAAAATGCTCTAGTTATCTCAAAAACGTGTGCTGCGTTATTTCCTGGTTCCAACCTCTACAAAATGCCTGTGATTTTCTCAAGAAAGAAATGGTGTAAAAAAGACTTCAGTATGTGGATGCAACTATTGATTGTGCTTTTCCCCAGCAGCCGAGTTGCTAACAAGTATCAATAGCCACAACTTTCTTCCTGGGATTTTATTGCTGCCCAATGAATTCAAGCCCAGAGGATGTCCTCCAATAAAAAGAAATGGCCTTCCTTGCCACTGGCCATATCTCTGACTAATGGCTTGCGAGGGCTCTCCCAGTACATTCAGCCTATAAATCAGGCCCTTTACTGTTTCATTATTCATCAATTTATCTCCATTGAAACTTCACTATCCCCCAATAGCAGATCTCCTTTTGTATGCATGCAAGTTCAAAACCTTCATTTTTCATTTCCAGTACTGATTACATGTTATTTGGGATGACAGGGCCAGTGCTGTTTTGAAAGTCCCCGTTATTTAGAGATCTGTAACCGGGACTATACAAACAGCCCCAGGCACTGCAGCACAACATCTTATCCAATGTTTAAGGACAAATGGTTAATACATCAAGTTTATTAGGGGAGCAGAATAAATCACAGAGCAATCTCTCAGCCTGCATAGTTGGAAACAAACCAGTTGCCTATCAGCAGAAGGAGATGGGAGGGGGGCTTCCTAATTGTGTGGATATAGTATGATGTTCACTGGAGAAAAAAAAGAGATTGTTTCCAGTGTATTGGAGAGACTCTTATTTCAAAGGAATTTGTGCAAGTCTGCTGACCAGCTGTTACCTTTTAATAGCCCATTATTCTTTCCTGTTATTTGTGCCTGTATTAACTGAGTGCCTGTTAGAGATCAGAAGTAATTCATGGCTTGTAATGAATCCCTTTCTCTAGTAACAATGATATCATGACTGTAGCTTAGTAACCAGAATCCCGCTGATAATTTATACTCGTCTAATGGAAAACTGAGTAAGTTTCGGTCACAAATTGACACTCAATAACAAGGCACCAGTGACATTCTTGGGCATGTTGTGATCTGACCCAGCTCACATTGAGGGATACAACCAACACCTCAGTAATGAATGGCAATTTGCCTCTGAAACTTCAGGGGTTACATCACTTCTAATACAACATTAATATTTAAGTTACTTTTATAGTTAGATGGATAGAAGAAAAGACATGGTTCAAAAGCCAGATCATGTTGTCCCTTGAGCTGCTGCTGCATGACCTGTTGTGGCTACTGAGGCAACTACAAGGTGGATAGGATGGGAATATATTTTGTAGCTCAGGCTGCAGTCTGTCGAGTTTATTGCCGTTTTCTAAAACTGACTGAAAAAGTACTTCAGTTTGGCTAACAGGAAAGTGTAAATTCTTTTTTAAAAAGATATCATTGTAGGTTTGGAGCCACAGCTGCAATTAATGGTTGACCAAAATCCTGTTGCCATATCTTACATTACATAAGGATGATGATGTCATCAAGCAATATTGTGGAAATTAAACTTTTCTGACCTCTCCTGAAACTCCCAAGACCCTCATGTAATCCCTTTCGTCATTAGGAAGCCATGGGACAGGAGGGGGGGATCTTTAATCACTGGGATTCACTTCTTCTAGGTTGACAATATTAATTTTGAGTAGTTAAAGACTCCTGCCCCCTTCCACCCCATGGCTGCCACAGTTTCCAAAGATGAAAGGGATTACACAAGAACCTCGGGAGATAAGTCAGAAATGTTTAATTTCCAAAAACATAATCTTTCACATGGTGTGCATTAAAGCAACAGGATTTCAGCCACTGATTTAATGGAAACTTTCCCAGGATCTCTAACATGTACGTTTTAGAGAATGCAGTCATTCAATAATTCCCCCATAATCTGAACTATGAGCATGGCACAGGGAGGCAACATTATCATGGAAATGAAAGATAAGAAGCTAGTCCTTCATTCTGAAGGGAGACAGCTGCAAGGGGGTTGACCCTCCAAATCAATAACCCCTGTGCCATGCCCTAGCAGGCACAGTCCTTTTTGGAGAAGGAAGGCAAGGATGGTATGCTGTGCTGGAGGGAGCTGGAAATTCCAGATGGCAGCCCTCCTCCTAGAGACATGAGAAAGAACCTGGCTGCTCCAGAGGAGACTCTCCTCCTCCAGGTGAGGAATGATCCCCAGTCTCTAGAGAACTGGGGTAGGACAAGGGAGCACAGCTGAGGCAATGTTTTTGTTTATGTCAAGGGCAGTCGTGTAGCCAATAATCAAGTACTGACATGTGGAAGGAAACTGCACACATCACAGCTGTATAAATATAGACCACAAACTCCATCCAGATAGCTGAAAGTAATGGCCCTGCCTCGCCTGCTTCTTCTCCCAGTCCCTGTTCTTCAGTCTTCCTTATCTTCTTGCCTGATTTATAGTCTGTTGACCTGACCTTATTTAACTTATATGCAGAATACATCATGCAGAAGGCTGGACTGGAGGAATCCCAAACCAGAATTAAGATTGCCGGAAGAAATATCAACAACCTCCGATATGCAGATGATACCACTCTGATGGCAGAAAGTGAGGAGGAATTAAAGAACCTTGTAATGAGGGTGAAAGAGGAGAGTGCAAAAAACGGTCTGAAACTCAACATCAAAAAAACTAAGATCATGGCTACTGGTCCCATCACGTCCTGGGAAATAGAAGGGGAAGACATGGAGGCAGTGACAGATTTTACTTTCTTGGGCTCCATGATCACTGCAGATGGAGACAGCAGCCACGAAATTAAAAGACGCCTGCTTCTTGGGAGGAAAGTGATGACAAACCTCGACAGCATCTTAAAAAGCAGAGACATCACCTTGCCAACAAAAGTCCGAATAGTCAAAGCTATGGTTTTTCCTGTAGTGATGTATGGAAGTGACAGCTGGACCATAAAGAAAGCAGACCGCCGAAGAATTGATGCCTTTGAATTGTGGTGCTGGAGGAGGCTCTTGAGAATCCCCTGGACTGCAAGGAGAACAAACCTATTAATTCTAAAGGAAATCAACCCTGAGTGCTCACTGGAAGGACAGACCCTGAAGCTGAGGCTCCAGTACTTTGGCCATCTCATGAGAAGAGGGGACTCCCTGGAAAAGACCTTGATGTTAGGAAAGTGTGATGGCAAGAGGAGAAGGGGACGACCGAGGATGAGATGGCTGGACAGTGTCTGCGAAGCAACCAACATGAAATTGACAGAACTACGGGAAGCAGTGGAAGATAGGAGGGCCTGGCGTGCTCTGGTCCATGGGGCCACGAAGAGTCGGACACGACTAAACGACGACGACAACCTGACCTGTACTGCTTACTGCTCCCACTGCTAGCTACTCCCTTTTTTGCTTGTTGAGCTGGTATGATTTACCGACCAACTTTGGCTATTCTTTGTCCATTCCCTGAACTCTTGTGAGGTCTCCCCTGTGTACTGACTTGGACTGCCTTGGGATTCCCTTACCAAACATACTTCTCCTCTTGACAGCATTTTCAGCCTCCAACCAGGATAGTGCATGTTCCTACATCCAGTATGTTTCTATTGTGTTATGCTGAAAAACAGATGGGCAACATGTAAGGAACACACAGAACTGGTGTGTGGGTAGGCTGAATGTACACCGAGATAATGCATAGATGTTTTCCACTAAAATATCTTCCAAGGATACAGTGTCAAAATAATAATGGTTTGGGCTCTTCATATTTGTAAGCCAACCAAAGTTGTTTGCCAGTTAGATGATATAGGAAAATTTTAAACAAACAAGCAATTTTTTCTTTATACAGGAAAATGTACACATAATGAAACCACTACTCCATTTGAAGGTCACTCACTACCACTTATCTATACAAAAACAAGCATAGATTATAATGAGAGAAACACTCAATGTAACAGCAACACAAAGTTTTCAAGGGCAGAGGAACAGAAAAGAAAGCATAACAGTAGAAAGATGTTTAAATAGGTTTATAATTCTTTCAATGAATGAAAACAAAGTTGGTTTTGCATGCTAAAATTCTACATCCATGCTGGAAAACCCCAAGGTCTCCCAGCTGAAAAGGAAGAGCCCATTTTTGCTCCTTGACTTTTTATCAAGTGGGGAGCAAAGCTGCAACCCTGAGGCGGTGAAGCGAGAACATTCTCTCCTCCATCCATCTTAAAGCAGGAGCAACAGGAGTAGCGATAAGGGCTTGAATGGGATGAAAGCATTTGGCCCCTTATCTGCCAGGAGCTTGGAAAGGCTACTGTTTCATTTTTGCTTTTTGGACTACAATTCTGGGAATCCCCCACTGACACTGGCCACATAGGCTGGAGGATTTGGGAAATAGTAGTCCAAAAAAGTAATAACCTTTGTTTCTGCCATCACAGATCACCAGCACTTGGAGAAAGGGATGGGCTCCTTCTTATTTTCTGTGAAACCCCTTCATCAACGGCACATTAAAATCATATCTTCCACTCTCTCCTAGGATCACACCCTACAAAGAACATATACGGTTTTCCCCTGGATTTTATTTTATCTTATTCATATGCCACCTTTCTTCCCATAGGGGGCCCAGGCAGCTCACAACCATTAAAATCATGCAATAATAACAAGTTAAAAATACCATAGAAAATCACATATTAAAAAATTATACATTATTCAATACTAAATACAGTTTTGAAAACATTTTAAAATATCTAAATTTTAGAAATATTTGCACTTGGGAAAGTGATGGAACTGGGAGAGGGGCCTCCCCAGAAGATCTTCAAAGCTGAGAAGGCTCACATGGGGTGACACAATCCTTCAAATAGTATGGACCCAAGGGCTTTTTAGGGGGACATGGTGGCGCTGCGGGTTAAACCGCAGAGGCCTCTTTGCTGTAAGGTCTGTAAATCTTCAGCTGTAAGATCAAATCCACGCAACGGAGTGAGCGCCCGTCGCTTGTCCCAGCTCCCGCCAACCTTATCTATTTGCATGCAAATGTAAGTAGATAAATAGGGACCACCTCGGTGGGAAGGTAACAGCATTCCATGTCTAAGTCGCACTGGCCATGTGACCACGGAAGATTGTCTTTCGGACAAACGCTGGCTCTGTGGTTTGGAAATGGGGATGAGCAATGCCCCCTAGAGTAGGACACGACTGGACAAACATTGTCACGGGGAACCTACTATAAACTTTGAATTTGAGTCCAGAAACAGACTGGCAGCCAGTGAAGGTGTAATAAGGGAGTTACATGATCCCTGTAACCAGCACCAGTCAGCAGTCTGGCTGCAGCTCTGAACCAGCTGAAGTTTCTGAACACTCTTCAAAGGCAGCCCCACACGGAGCGAGATGCAGTAATGCAGATGAAATGTAACTAAGGCATGTGTCACCCTGACCAGACTGAACATCTCCTGGAACTGATGCAGCTGGCAATTCCCCCCCCCCAACACCAGCTTTAACTGTGCAAAGCCATTCCTGACCACCACTGAGACTTGTGAATCTAAGCTCAGGGTTGAGTCTAGGAACACATCAAAGAAAGCTGCATACCTGGCATTTCAGAGGGAGCGTAACCCTAACCAGTACAGGTTGTATGCCTATCCCCTTATTTGCTTTGTGATTGAACAGCAAACAACTTTGCCTCGTCTGGTCTAAGTTTCAGTTTGTTAGCCCTCATCCATTCCATTACTGACAGCAGGAACTGATCTAGATACAGAACAGCTTTCTTGGAATCAGATGGGAAGGAGCAGACTGACGGCACAGAACCCCCAAACTCTGGACAACCAGTTTTATGTAGATGGGGACAGGACTGAGCCCTGAGGGACACTACAGACCAATGGCCAGGGTATCAAACAGGATTCCCCCAACATCACTTTCTGAGTTCAACCATCCAGGTAGGGTTGGAACTACTGTAAGAATTACCTCCAAGAACCATCCCAGAAAGGCACCCCAGAAGGATACCATGGTCCAGCTGAATCACCCTGAAGTCTTTCTTTCCCTTAAATGTTTGTAGCCATCTGTAGATGGACAGCCATGCACCCACCTACCCACCTAATCTCTAATCTCAACTAACTCAGGCTCAAAGTAAATAAGGTGTTTATCACATTTTTTGCAGAGGTGCTCCCACAAGTACTGAATGATATCTGTCGTAGATGTGACTTCCCTCACCAGCTTATTTCACATTTAGTGTGGGTTTTTTGTGTGCTGGTCACTGAAATACAAGGTAAATGTAAAGGTAAAGGCTTCCCTTGACATTTAGTCCAGTTGTGTCTGACTCTAGGGGCCGGTGCTCATCCCCGTTTCCAAGCTGTAGAGCCAGTATTTGTCTGAAGACAGTTTCCATGGTCACGTGGCCAGCGTGACTAGACACAGAACACCATTACCTTCCCACCAATTTGGCACCAATTTATCTACCCACATTTACATGCTTTCGAACTGCTAGGTTGGCAGAAGCTGGGACAAGCGACGGGAGCTCACTCCGTCGCGTGGATTCAATCTTTTGACTGCTGGTCTTCTGATCCTGCAGCACAGAGGCTTCTGCGGTTTAACCCGCAGTGCCACCATGTCCCTAACTGAAAGACAAACTCAGGCTTAATTTATAAGTCTGGTTGCTAAAACAGAATCCTCTGAAGACATGCAGCTGTGAGAAGGCAAAATGGGTTAACCACAGGGAATAAACATTCCTGTTCACATTGTCTGATCCTATACTCTGTTTTCTTAGCTGGAGTGTTTTGCTGAGACTAATACTGAGGATTGGGGGATTTTAATCTTCTGAAAAACCATACAACAAAACTAAAAACCTAATTGGAAAAGAGTTCTATTCCTTTGTACCTGCTATATTCTAGTTTAGAATTAATTTCAGATACCAAGTTAGATCCACACATGTGTCCTTTAGTACATCTGTTTCACGGCTGAGTAGATTGAAGCGTGATAACTATCCCATATACCTACTATAGTGTCACTTCCTTAGGATGAACCTTGCAGAAATTCTGACATAAATATGGCTTTATCATCTGTGACCTTGTTTCATGCAATTTGTCTAGCAGGCTTTTTAATATAGATGTTTTAGCAGATGTCCCTTTCACATCAGGACCCACTATTCTGTTCTCTCAGTATTTAAAATGGTGTCATTTGTCACCAGGTATTCTTGACTAATATGTAGTCTAAGCAAGCAATGGGTGGAGAGGGAGAAAGAACAAAATCTCCTGTTTATGTTACTGAAGTCAATGAAGATCCGATCTGAACAATGTAAAGAGGAAGAAATAAAATAGTATGCTCATACAGTATGTTTAAACCTTCTCTGAAGTACTTTATAATGGGAGAATATCATTTGATGCTAGAAATATATCTGTTCCTTATCAGGGAAAATATATATTTCATGCTACAAATATCTCTGTTTCCTATCAAGGAAACCTGATAGAATAATGTTGATCTATACTTTTCAGCAAGGGGCTACAGATAGGAATTGTAGACATAATATGAGAAGAAAAGCAGGGGGGGCGGGCGAAGCATGGTACTCTTCTGTGATCCCAAGGCTACATACAGAAGGGAAGTCCCATGGAATTCAACATGATTACCTCACTGTAAAAAACAAAACAAAACAAAATAAAAGAATAAGACATTTGATTTATGATCCTCAGATAACAGTCCTCCATAATGATGACAATTTCCCCCCCCCAACACCCCATCCTCCAGAATGAATGCCAAGAAATCAAGCTTTTGTGGAGTTTGACTAAGTAATAACCTTTCTCTCCCAAGCTGTCAGATTTCCCAGCTGTCCTTTTTTTAAGCATATGTGACAGCGACCAGACAGAATGGATGGAAGCTTTTGCTGTGAGAAAAGAAAGGGATCCAGTGACGTCTGCCTACCCATGGAACTGTTCATGTTTGCTTAGATGAATGAGCAGACAAACAAATGAGTGACAAATGAAGCCATCAGAACTGATACAGCAACATCATTGACTGCAGAGAAATAAGTACCTCATTTTCTCCAGCCCCTTTCAGGTTGCTGGCACTGCATTAGAGAGGACGCTGGCTGGGGGCCAGTCTAGCTAGGAGAGGCACCAGTGGGGGAAAGCTACAGTTGGGCCAAGAGGAGCAGGCAGTGGCCCTCTCCCTGGTGGTGTCATGACCTGAAGGCCTTTTCTTTATCCCAAGCCCCTCTTGCAAGCCCACATAGTTCCTGCCCCAACCAGTGCTTACCTGAAGTCTCAGCTGCCTCCTTTACACTCAGGAAGGTCTTGACCTAGCCAGTACTTAACCTGCAGCCAATGTCATTCCCTGTGAGTAGTTACACCCACTAAGGCCCAACACCCACTTACACTTACATCCTCATGAGTCACCTTCCTCAACTTTTGCCCTGTACAGTAATGGCACTGTATATTCCCAGGAAAGCATACAGTTCATAGGATCTCAGTGTGGCATCATCAGATAGCAGTTTTCTGGACTACTGGAAGAAACCAGCCATTCAGGCCTGAAGCATACCAGATGTTTGGGCCTCCCATTAAAGAGTTGTGAGTCCATGGGTACTGGAGTCAGCACTCAACTTGTGTGAGGCAACTGACTGTCCCATGAGTAATAAACAGTGTTTCTCGGCCACCCCTTTGCTATCCACATGCGAATCCATGTCATCAGGAGGTTAGGATGCCCATCAGCCTATGGGTGCTGTGGTGGAGGACACCGTTTCCATTTAGATCATATTTGTTTTGCAATTATTCATGCTAGTTTCACATGTGATTACAAGTCTGTTCCAGCACATGGTTTTATCAAGCCACTGGGCTAAAAATAAAATCCATGAAAATCTGTATTTCTTTTTTATGCTAAACTTTTTGCCTGCAACTTTCCTTGTATGGATCATGTTGTACATCTCTTAGCTGAGAAATTTAATGCAAATGCTAAGGAAGTTCAGAATTTGGAAGGTAGAATCATAGAATAATTGAGTTGAAAGGGGCCCATGTAAAACTATCATGTCAAACCCACTGCTTAGTGCAGGAATCCAGATCAAAGTAGATCTGACAGATGGTTGTCCAATTTTCTCATATTCAGCTTCTGATCTACAATGCTTCCAGGATCCTGCTTGCTCATAGAATTACTATCCTCCATCTTGTAGCTGTGTATTTGTTTTTTTTTTTCCTCCTTGTTGTAGAACTTTGTACTTATTCCTGTTAAATGTCATTCTGGTACTAGCTATCCACCCAATTTTGTGTCATCCACATATTTGATAAGTATTCTTTGAACTCTCACATCCAAATCATTAATAAAAATGTTGAAGAGCTCTCGGCCCAGGACTGAGCCTGGGGGTACCCTACTTGCTACTGCCTCCCAATTCGTGAAGCCACCATTGATAAGCACTGTTTGAATAAGATTCTGTAAACAACTGTGTATCGACCTGACGCTTGTGCTGTTCTGCCCACATCTTGTTAATTTGCTAATCAGAATATTATGGGATACTTTGTCACAGACTTTGCTGAAGTCAAGATATATTAGGTTTACAGCATTCCCACTGTCTACTAGGGAGGTTACTCAACCAAAATACCTAATGGTATGTTGATCACATTAGTCTGAAAAATGTGGATTAGCCTGATTTTTTAAATAAGGACCAATAAGTAGCATCCCTACTACAAACCGATCGTATAAGAGTTGTCATATGAAATGCTCACACTCTGTTTGCCAGTTTAGGACTCTTTTTGGTTCTTTTTGCATTTTCTCATTGAGTTGGTTAATGAAGATGTGGCCTGATTTGAGTCCAGCTACTCTTTCATGTCTTCATTTCAGGCATGAGTGTAGGGGCAACTAATATGTCTTGAACAATCAAGTCTTACAGTATATAATGATGATGCTGTTGCTGCTGCTGCTTGTTACTACTACTCTTTATACTATTATTGTTGGTGCTCAGTGGTGCACTGAGGAATCTGAGTATGGAAGTGCTCATCATGACAGTCCCTCTAGCTGCCCCAAACCCAGAAGACTGAAAAAGTGCTGGCTGGTCCATCTCAACAAATGAGGTGCAGGTCTTTTTTAAAGCTAATTGTTCCTTACTGCTTATCCAAGACCAAACCATGCTAGAATGGTTCATATTACAACATGGGTACCTTGAAACAATATATACTGGTCACAAGACAATCCTCTTCTGTCCTGGCTACTGTGAGGACAGAAGTTGAATTTAGAGGGGGGGAAAGAAGAGGGAGTTTCTTAATTTAATTTAATTTAATTTAATTTAAAATATTTCTATGCCACCTTTCTCCCCAAAAGGACTCAAGGTGGCTTACATCACTAGAACAGTATATAAAAGCTAAACCAGTAAATATACACATATTAAAAAAGAATTAAACAAGTACTATATTAAAATGATAACTAAGATCAATATTAAAACACGTGGATGTTGTAGTCCTTGCAGCTCAGAAATCTAGGGGCCCCAGCCCCATGAGCTATGGCTCCACTACACCACTGTTGATGTTGCTACTGCACCAGAATACCTCCAAAAATAATAGGGCTCAGAGACTGGGGGTTTGAGTGTTCCCCCAAAGCAAAAAATATGTCTTCCACTTTGAATCATTTATAGTTTGAAAGTAATATAACCTGTTGGGGGAAAAATCAATAAGCCAATGTTTGCAACATCAAATACAGCAGGAGAAAAGAACCATTAAACAGTATGTTGAATGTGCAGTAAATCAATTGGGGTATTCAAACAGAATAGGGAAGGGGCAGGTGAAAGAATTGCCTACAAGAACATTAAAAAACAAAAAACTGCATCCATTTCTGCTTATTCTCTCCAATGCTGAGAATCAATGAAATACACAATCAAAATATTTTAAAGCACATCAGGAGTAACATATAAGCATATTGCCTCCAGGAATTAGTTCAATAAATCAGAAGAAGACTGCTTCTACCATGGGGTTTAGCAAAAGTGTGTTGAAGTAACAGTAGGCAAAGCTCTTCCCACAAAGCACAATAGACAGATAGAAGAATCTCAGTTCTAGGGGCAAATTGTATTAATACTTAGGAGAATGGGAAAAATGGTAATCAGGGATATTGAAGGAACTGGCTGAAGAATTCTCAGAACCACTGTCTTTTATTTTCTTAAAGCCATTGAGGATGGGTGAAGTGCCAGATAATTGGATGAGGTCTAATATCCCTATCTTCAAAAAAGGCAAAAAAGAAGAATCAGGGACCTCATAGTATTACTGATCCAAGTGTCCCCCATCTTGCAACTGTGCATTTGTTTTTTTCCCTAGTTGTAGAACTTGTCACTTATCATTTTAAAATTTTATTTTGTTGTTTTCTGTCTACTGCTCAAGCCTATCGAGATCTTTTTGAATTTTGTTCCTGTCTTCCAAGGAACAATTCCATTCCACCGAATTTTGTGTAATCCACAAATTTGATAAGTAATACCTACACTCCCTTACTAATGACCAAGTCATCAATAAAAATGTTGAATAGCACTGTGCTGGGACTGAGGCCTTGTTGTACATCACTAGTTACTTCCTCCAGTTTGAGAAGGAGCCATTTATAAGCTCTCTCTGAGTATGATTCTGTTAACAACTGTGTATTTACCTGTCAGTTGTTCTATTCAACCCAGACCTAGGTTAATTTGCTAAACAGAATATCATGGGACACTTTGTCAAAGATTTTACTGAATTAAAGATACATTACATCTATACATTCCCACTGTCTTCCAGTGAGGTCAACAAATAAGATGAGTCTGGCAGGATTTGTTATTAAGAAAACTACGTTGGCTTCTAATTATTACTGCATTGTTTTCGGGGTGTTTGCAGGGCTATGGAGATTCAAATAACATGTCAAGGATGGGTTGGAGATCACTGATGATGCATATGAGTGGTCTCTATTGTAGGCTAAAGGTGACAACTAATGGTGTTCGGTTATTTTCTCTTCAAAGTCTGTCTTGCAGTAGGTTGCTTTCTGTGTATTCATCTTGACCAGTTAATTTGTGGTTTAATGTATAGTTTCAAGGAGATTTTAAGTATCTTTACTATGCCATCCAGAGATATAGAAAGTGAAATAACTTGAGAACACGCTTGGAATTCATAACGCTCATCATTAAGAGGAATCCATTTGTTATTATTGGAGTCTCTCTACTCTTTTGCCTCCCGAAAGTGACCATCATGCAGTCCCTTTCTCCTGCTTTGTGTGCCAGGTCATGAGATCAATGTGAGCAGCTCTTTTTTTCCAAGCTCGGTTCTGACAATGTATTTGCGAACGCTTTCACGGCCAGGATCTAATGGTTGTTGTGGATTTTTCGGGCTCTTTGGCCATGTTCTTTTTTTTTTTTTTTTTTTGTATTTTTATTTTTTATAAGGGATAACAAAAAGGAAAAGGGAATTGGGATTGATGAGGAAGAGGGGAGACAATAACATACTTTCATCCATTCTGTACCTATTGCCATATCAAGATTTTAAATTATTCTATTTACTCTTTTCTGCCTTCTAGATTCAGTTCTCCTTTCAATATGTACTGTTCACAAGCTGCCTGTTGATTCAGTCCACTTGTTAAATAGATCCCATCTTTCTGCTGCCTTTTGCAGGGGATAGTCCTTCATAACTTCTGATAAAATGTCCATTTCGGCTATTTCCCGTATCTTTTCAATAAGATCTTCTTGTTTCGGTACCGTTGATCTTTTCCAATTTTTAGCATATAAAATTCTAGCTGCCGTAACTATGTATATAACTATATAATTCTTTGACTTATCTATATTTTCAGGTATCATACTCAATAAAAACAGTTCTGGGGTTAATGGCACTTTACAGAGCAATATCTGTTCCAACATTACATGTACTCTTTTCCAATATTGTTTCGCTACTCCACATGACCACCACATATGATAATAGCTTCCCACTTGTGATTCACATTTCCAACACTTATTTGATACATCTGTATACATCTTTGACAATTTTTCTGGGGTCATGTGCCATCTATAAAACATCTTATATATATTCTCTTTAAAGTTCACCGATCTTGTAAGCTTTATATTATTTTGCCATATTTTCAGCCATTGATCAATATCAATGTTATGCCCTATATTTTGTGCCCACTTAATCATACATTCCTTAACCATTTCATCTTGCATCTTAATTTCCAACATATAATTATACATTTTCTTAACAGTTTGTTCTTTTGAACCTAATAAAAGTTTGTCAAAAATCGTTTGCTCTAAGTAGAAGCCTTCTATTTTATCTTTTGTATATCTAGATTCTAGCTGTGCTCTAGGCCACCACTCTATATATATATTCTGTGACTCTAGCTCTTCTTTAGACTTTAGTTCACCATCCTTTTTTAATAGATCTTGATATTTTAAAAAGTTTGTTTTTGTCATAAGACTGGGTTGGATAAAGGCCTCTAACGGTGACACCCATACAGGTATTTTGTAATAAATTTGTTGTACAATTTTTCTCCACATTCCCAGTAAAGCTCTTCTTATCATATGTGAATTAAAAAATTTTTGTTCTTTGTCCTTTTTATACCATAAATAGGCATGCCAGCCTAATTGCAAATCATGTCCCTCCAAGCTAAGTAATCTATCATTTTCTAGAGTTATCCATTCTTTTATCCAATCTAGAATACAAGCTCTATAATACAGAACCCAGTCAGGAAGACCAAAGCCACCCCTCTGCTTAGCATCTTGCATTGCCTTAATTTTAATTCTTGGTTTTTTACCTTGCCATATAAATCTCATGATTATCTTATTAAATTCTTTGAAAAATGACTGTTTTAATATTATAGGGATTGACTGAAATAAGAATAGGATTTTTGGTAAAATAGTCATTTTAATTGCTGCAATTCTTCCCAACAACGATAGTTGTAATTTGTCCCATTTCTCCAAATTGTTCTGTATCTCCTTCATTAGTTTCATGTAGTTATCTTTGAATAATGTACTTGTCTTTTTTGTAATTTGTATTCCTAAATATCGAATTTTCTTCTCCTCATGAAAGTTCGTCTTCTCTATTAGCTCTTGTCTTTCATGTTCTCTCATGTTTTTGGTAAGTAATTTAGTCTTCTTTTGGTTTATTCTCATTCCTGCCATGTCACCAAAATTTCTTAACGTTGTCATCAGGTCCTCTATTGAATCCAGTGGTTCTTCCAATATGATAACTAAATCATCCGCAAAGGCCTGGAGTTTGTAAACTTGACCTTTCACTTTTAATCCTTTCAATTCTTTTTTGTTTCTAATTTGTTCGTTTAGTATTTCCAGAGTCAAAATAAACAGGAGTGGGGAGAGTGGGCACCCCTGTCTAGTACCTTTCTGTATTTGAATTTCTTTTGATAGTTCACCATTGATTTTTACTTTTGCCTTTTGCTCCGTATATATTGCTTTAATTAGTTTCATAAATCTTTCTCCAACCTGCAGTGTTTTCAATGTGTGCATCATAAAATTCCAGTCAAGATTATCAAATGCTTTTTCCGCATCCAAGAATATCATAGCCATCTATTTCTCCGGGTGTACTTCATAGTATTCCAGGGCATTTAAAACTATCCTTATATTATTCTTCATCTGTCTTTTAGGGAGAAACCCAGACTGATCTTGATGTATCAAGTGGGTTAAAATTCTTTTCAATCTAGTTGCCAGGATAGTCGCATATATTTTGTAGTCCACATTCAACAATGAAATTGGCCTATAATTTTGTATTTCTTTACCTTCCGTGTTTTCCTTATGTATAAGAGAGATTGTTGCTTCAGTCCATGTTGCTGGTATTTTCCCTTCTTCTTCAATGCATTCTAGAAGCTTTTTAAATGGCTGGAGAAGCACCTCTTCCAGTTCTTTGTAATATTCTGCTGGTAGTCCATCTGGGCCTGGTGCTTTCCCATTTTTTTGTTTTTTAAGGGCTTCTGTAATTTCTGCATACGTTATAGGCTCATTTAAGGCCTGAATTTGTTCTTTAGACAATTTCATTTTATTGTGCTTCAACAAATATTCTTCCTGGGCTTCTCCATCCACTTCTTTTTTCTCATATAACTTCCTATAGAAATCTTCAGCAATTTTCTTTATTTCTTCCTGTTTGAATTTTTCTGTTCCCTTTTCGTCTTTCAAAGTTTGGATTATTGTCTTCTCCTTCTCTTTCCTTAATTTGTATGCTAACCATCTTCCTGGTTTATTTGCATTCTCAAAAAAATTTTGCTTTGCAAATTTGAACTTCTTTGCGGTTTCTTCAGTGAGCAATATATTTATCTGATGTTGTGTAAGTTTTATCTTCTCTATAAGTTCTTTGTTTGTTGGGTTTTGTTTCAACTGCCTCTCCTCTATGGCTAATCTACTTTCCAGAGTCGCATATTTTTTCTGTCTTTCTCTTTTTTGTTTTGCTGCAAATCTTATGGCTATTCCTCTAAAAAAGGCCTTACTTGCCTCCCATATCATAAACATTGAGATATCTGGTCTCATATTCTGTTTAAAGAAAAAGTCCATTTCTTCTTTTGCTTGTTTCTTAAATTTTTCATTTTTTAGATGTAATATATTCAGCTTCCAAGTGAATTCTCTTGTTCTACTTCCTATTTGTAACAAAATTGGGTTATGGTCTGCAAATGTATTCGGTAAGATATGTATTTGTTCCAACTCTTTCATTAGGTTTGTTGATATCCAACATGTATCAATCCTTGACCACGATTTATGCCTGTTAGAGTAGAAAGTATAATCCCTTGTTTTTGGATTACATGTTCTCCATGCATCCACCATATTTAATTCTTCTGCTAATTGTAGGAAATTTCTTGGAATTGTGCTTCTCTTCTTTCTACTAGATTTTTCTGTTTTTGTGTCTAGTTCTCTGTCGAAAACAGCATTATAATCTCCAATTATGCAGTAATGATCATACTCTTTATTTGCCAATTCTCGCTGCAATTGTTTATAAAAGTTTTCTTGATTTCCATTTGGTGCATAAATATTGACTATTAGGAATTTCTTAGATTCTCTTTGGATTTCCACCATTACTATCCTTCCATCCTCTGAGGCAAAAATTAGGGAGGGCTCCCATTCCTTCTTAATAAAGATAGCTACTCCTTTTTTCTTTTTGCTCACGTCTGAAGCCGCAAATAGTTTTCCTAATCTTGGCCATTCTAATAATTTCAAATCCTTTCTTTTCACATGCGTTTCTTGGATGCATATAACATCAGATTTCTGTTTCTGCAGTTGTAGAAAGATCTTTTTTCGCTTTTGGGGTGAGTTTAGGCCGTTTACGTTTACTGATAAAATCTTCAGTTGTTTTCTAGTCATCTTGATTTAAATTACTATCCTTTTGTTTTTTCTTCATCATGCTTCTAGTACATCTTGGCTCTATTGCTTCTTGTTCTTCTGTCTCTGTTTCTGATTCTGCTTGTGATAGTTGGCTTTGTTCCTCTCGAGATCTTTCTTCTGATTCCTTGTTGTCAGTTTTTTTTAGCTTCTTCTCATTTTTTTCTATGAAGTTTTGTGCCTTCATCGGGGATGTTATGTTGTATCTCTGTGTATCAATCCGAAAAAATAGCCCTTCTGGTGTTAGCCATCTATATGAGATTCCATTTTGTTGGAGTAGCTGTGCCAAAGATGCATATTCCTTTCTTCTCTGTCTCACTTGCCATGGAATTTGCTTTAAGACATTAATTTTCTTGTCTTCTATTATCAATTGTTTTTCTTGTGAAGCCCTTAAAACCTTATCCCTGATTGCCTTCTTCGTGAATCTCAAATGTACTTCTTTAGGTAAATTATTTTTTCTAACATATGCTGTACTCACTCTGAAGGCTGCTTCCAGACCTTGGCGGAATTCCGCTACATCCATCTCTATTGCTGGTGCGAGGGCTTCACTCATTACTGTCTCCAAGTCCTCAGATCCCTTTTCTGGTACATTTTGGATTCTTAGCATCTTAAGAGCACGTTCCATTTCCAGCATTATTAGCCTGTCCTGGCATTGCCTTTGGTCTCTCTGTATCTGCTGTACACTTTCTTCAGCTTTATCTAGTCTGGTGTCTGTATTTTTCATTTTCCCTTCTATATCTTGTGTTTTAGTTTTGATTTGTGTTACCTGCTCCTTTGTCTCAGTCAATTCTGCCTGTATATACGTCATTTGGTTTGTCATTTCGGTCAATCGTCGATTAATTTGATCAAATCCTGTGGACAGCAGGTTCTGCATAGTGGTCTGCCATTCTTTATCAGACTTTTCTGCTTCCTGAGAGGTTAATTTCCCTAGTGCTGATGTTTGGGCTGGAGAGGTTCCTGGTGTTTGGGATTTGGGGTTGGGGTTTGGTCTCTTTGCAGCCATTATGAAATCAACCCCAGTTCAAAACCTACTATCAACCACCTTCCCTTAACCTTCCCAAATCTTTGCCCAATATTGTAATGTATATATATCACAGGTTTTAAAAAAAAAATAAAAAAATGGCACTTTAAATTTCAACTTCCATATACCACATCTCTTGAATTGTCCACCAAGTCCTTCTGTGAGGATCCAGGCTCCGTAGAACCCCAAAAGCCCAAGAGTTAATATCGTGGAGAGTTCTAGTATCCCAGGGGTTTTTAACCAAACGGTTGGATGCGCTAACACAGCAGGGAATTCAAACCATATGCAGCCTCACCCAGATAAAAGGCAATCTTCCGGTATTTCCAACTTCTACTGTTTTTTCCAGAACCAGATTAGTAGAAAAGGATAAGAAGAAGAAACAAAGAAAGGAAGAAAAGAGATCTTGCCTTTCCCACCTCAATATTTCCACAGTTCAGTTTCGTTCTTGCTGCAGAATCTCTGAAGAAAAGGGAAAAAAGCTCCAAAGTCAATTAGGTATATAAAATCTGCCAATTTCTGCTTTCCTCCAGTAGGTGTCTTCCTCTCCTCACGCACAGTCTATCCAGTTCAATACATTGTATATCCACTTAACAGCGGCTTCTCCTTTCAGCAGACAAAGCAAGAGGGGGGGAAGTTTTCTCTCCGTAGAAATAAACCTGGCAATGATATTCTGCTTTCCTCCAGTAGGTGTCGTCTGCTCCCCCATACACAGTCTATCTAGCAGAGTCGATTGTACATTGTAAATCCACTTAACAAAGTATGTGGCGGGGGGGGAAATTTTCCCCCCACAAAAATAACATGTCGTCTCAAAGCTTCGGTACTCGATCTGTTATTAAAAGTTCTGTCAAGTACTTTGCCACAGTCAAACAGGATCAGTCCACAATTATTTAGTTCATCAGCAATTCCCAGGCACAGTCTTATTTTTCTGACCTTGGCACGGTCCGGCCAGAGTTAGTTTCGCTTTTAGGCTAGTTCATTAAAATAGGACCGTGCTTCAAAAGATTTGCCGCTTCTAAGCTTTCTTTCGGTCTTATCTCTTTTATCAGTTCGTTAGCTTAAAAGGCTCCAAGTTTTATTTATTATTGTCCATTTTTAACTACAATCATCAGCTCTCCTCTTTCCTCGGAAATTCCGGAGTACTCACTGCTTTTTGTCACCAAAATGGCGCTTCCGTTCCAGCTTGTGCCTCGTGGATCTCTTCAGAGGGAAAAAAAGACAGGCCGCCGCCCCTCAATTCTTCCTCCGATGCCCACGTTCGGTCCAGAAGAACTTCTCCTAGCTCTTCCCCCACCCTTTTGATCTCCTAAGGGTGCCAAGCTGGTCGGTTTTCGGCATTCCTCAGGAGCTTCACCCGAGTGCAGCCAAACAGTGCAGTGACAAGCTCCGCCTCTTTGGCCATGTTCTGAAGGTTGTTCTCTCCTAACGTTTCGCCAGTCTCTGTGGATGGCATCTTTTTTTTTAACATCTTATTATTTTTATAACATGCCTACCTACAGAGACAAATACAAAAAAGAACCAAAAAAAAGGACAGAAATACCTACAAAACAATAACACGAAAAACTATCAAAACATACAAGACTAACAAAACATACATTATCAAAACATACAAGACTAACAAAACATACATCGGGGAGGTATTTCCCATACCAGCTTATCTATTATATAACTTCTGACTACAGGAATAATATATCCATGTGCATCTATACATGCTATATTCCACATCCCTATTTTGTATATCTAATTAAGTATCTAAAGATCCTAAATTTATAAAAAAGATATTATAAATTCCATCATCTGCATTTCCATCCATCTAACTCTCATCATAAACGTTTCTCATTTCCTCTTAAAAATTACTTATCTACCATAATATCCACACAGGCCTGTTCATTCCTCGATGATCTCCATTCTTATATACAGAAGACTGTGTATTTAATCTTGTGAGCATAAACACTCTTATAGTTCACAAATATTTAATATTTCCATATACGTGCCTCAGAACAACACATCTAATATTATTATTCATCATCGTCTAGCCTTAAATTTCGTGTCTGGCCAAATTTGCTTATATATCTTAAATCAATTGATTTCTATTATTTATTCAGCAAGTAACTTCCTCCTTTCTAATTTTTATTTATCAACTCCAGTGTCGTCAAACCGGGTGTGGCCGGCATCTTCAGAGGACAGCACCAGAGCACAGAGTGCTGTCCTCTGAAGATGCCGGCCACAGAGACTGGCAAAACGTTAGGAAGAACAACCTTCAGAACATGGCCAAAGAGCCCGAAAAACCCACAACAACCACTCAGTTCTGACAGTTCAGTCCTTTATCTTCCACCGTTAAGTATCTGAAAGCAACTCACCGACATCCTAATTGACATAATAGCAATTTTATGTTTGCTATTGATTAACATACTTACAAAAGGTCAACAAGTATTTTAAGCACTTTGCTGATATAGTACATACTCCAATTATCTCAAAGCATTCATAATTATTTTGTTAAATGTCAATTAAATGCAAGTGCCATTTCCTACCAGGGTGGCACTGTATGTAACAAAGAGTGTAACTTTGATATTTGATTGATCGTGTACTTTTTCAGACAATTAGTTTGCAATTAAGCTGGTTTCAGATTTAAAATGACAGCACACTGTGTCCAATTAAGTTAAAGGATATGATTTAAACCAATAAATGAACAATCCCTTAGAGCTCTAACCAGCCACATTAGCCCTGATAGAAGTCAATGCTGGGAGCTGTGCTACAGAGAAGTTAACAAGTTATTTAACATAATACTGTTTGCTAGACCAGGCTTGTAGAATTAGTGACCCACCAATCAGAACACAGCTCACAAAGTGAATATTATTTCCAACAGAGTGCTTGATGTGTTTCACGTTGTTGTCACATAATGTAAACAGAGACCCAAATCTCCTTCATTGATGATTACGTTCAATTGTTAGCAAGTAGATAGAATCAATGTAATTTCCCTGAGTGTTAACAACTCCTGCTCATTCTGCTGTAGTCTGTCTGCTGTTTGTTTGTTTGTTCAGTCGTTTAGTCGTGTCCGACTCTTCGTGACCCCATGGACCAGAGCACGCCAGGCCCTCCTATCTTCCACCGCCTCCCGGAGTTGTGTCAAATTCATGTTGGTTGCTTCGATGACACTGTCCAACCATCTCATCCTCGGTCGTCCCCTTCTCCTCTTGCCTTCACACTTTCCCAACATCAAAGTCTTTTCCAAGGAGTCTTCTCATGAGATGGCCAAAGTACTGGAGCCTCAGCTTCAGGATCTGTCCTTCCAATGAGCACTCGGGGTTGATTTCCTTCAGAATTGATAGGTTTGTTCTCTTTGCAGTCCAGGGAACTCTCAAGAGTCTCCTCCAGCACCACAATTCAAAGGCATCAATTCTTCGGTGGTCAGCTTTCTTTATGGTCCAGCTCTCACTTCCATACAACACTACAGGAAAAACCATAGCTTTGACTATTCGGACTTTTGTTGGCAAGGTGATGTCTCTGCTTTTTAAGATGCTGTCAAGGTTTGTCATTGCTTTCCTCCCAAGAAGCAGGCGTCTTTTAATTTCGTGGCTGCTGTCTCCATCTGCAGTGATCATGGAGCCCAAGAAAGTAAAATCTGTCACTGCCTCCATATCTTCCCCTTCTATTTCCCAGGAGGTGATGGGACCAGTGGCCATGATCTTAGTTTTTTTGATGTTGAGTTTCAGACCGTTTTTTGCACTCTCGTCTTTCACCCTCATTACAAGGTTCTTCAGTTCCTCCTCACTTTCCGCCATCAGAGTGGTATCATCTGCATATCGGAGGTTGTTGATATTTCTTCCTGCAATCTTAATTCCAGCTTGGGATTCCTCCAGTCCAGCCTTCCGCATGATGTATTCTGCATATAAGTTAAATAAGCAGGGTGACAATATACAGCCTTGTCGTACTCCTTTCCCAATTTTGAACCAATCTGTCTGCTGTAGTTGGAATTAACTAGTTCTGGGCTTAAATCATCATCATTATAACCTTAGAAATGCAAAGGTGGAAGGGATCTTATGGATCATTGAGTCAAGTCCCTGTCAAGAATACACAGTGAGGAATTTAACTATTGATGATCGGTGCTATGAATTCCAAGAGTATTCTGAAGTTATTCCACTTCACTTATCGGGCTCTGAAAATATTAAGAAAATATAATTTTTTTTAAAAAAATGCCTTCTTTATATGGTACAGTTACCAGAATTAGCCACTAGAGAGAACCAGAGATTATGCTACATCAATTACTCACCACCATTTTGCTTAGTCTCCTAGTCTCTTTAGGTGACTCTCCCTTCCTTTCAGACAATTGTTTTCACCAGCCAGCCTTGTTTATTGTATTTACAAGTACAAATTACAGTGGTGCCTCGCTTAGCGAGTGCACCGTATAGCGATGTTTCCGTATAGCGATCCCTTTTTCGGGATCGCTATACGGAAACATACCCGATCTTTCCCATGGGGAAAACCCGCATTGCGAAGATCGGGTATTGCGGCGGCCATTTTGGAGCCGCCGAACAGCTGTTCAGCGGCTCCAAAATGGCCGCCGGAAGCCCGGAAATGGCTGCCGGCAGCCGTTTTCACGCCCTGCCCTCGCTTAGCAAGGGCGCGAAAATGGCTGCCGGCAAGGGGAATCCTCGCTGAACGGGTAAGTAAGCAAGGTATTGGAACGCATTAAACTAAGTTTAATGCGTTTCAATACGTTTTCCCTACCCGTTTAGCGATGATTCCACATAGCGAGGGTTAATCCGGAATGGATTAACCTTGCTATGCGGGGCACCACTGTATTGGGATCAGTATCCTTGCATCCACTGGAGGCTTGGAATCCATCACCCACAGATACAGGGATCATACATGGAAACCACATAAGCAGAAAGATGTTGAGAAGCTTGTGATTTAACCTGGCAGGGATTAGATTCCTCACTTTTAACCAACTTCAATTCTCAGTCCTTTCTATCCGCCCCCAACATCAATCCACCCATTGTCAAGACTGCAGAAGTGGGATTTTCACTCAGCCCCAATCCTTTGTCCTTCTAATGAGTCTACTCAGACCAGGGGGAAGTGAAACCAATGTGGAGGATTTACTAGATTTCTCCTACCAACTCTCCTCAGACTGAAGAAGCTACTTGGATGAGAAGTGAAACGTTTCAACCTAATAAGGAAGAAGTCCAGTTGCCATGACTCAACTTCCAGAAAATTCCACCTGGGTGACTGAGAATCTTCACAGATATACGGTAATTACAGATAGACACATTGTTGATTTAATTTTGAATATTGCACATTTTGGTAAACTATACTAAAAAAATCTTTTTAAAAAATCATTTTAAATCATGTTTATTGATAACCCTTGGAAATAACAAAACAATAATAGGGATTATTAGACCTAGAACCAAATTACCCATACAATTATTAGACCTATAACTCAATTATCCATACAATTACAAACACAGCAATCAATTTATCTCTATGTATAATATAATCCATTACTACAGTCCATTAACATGTGTATTCTATCAAATGTAAAACAGAGAAGACCAGTATTCCAGCTGATTTCTCAAAATGTCATCTTTTGATTTCAGACCAAAAATTAGCAAAGGGTTTCAAATTTTAATGATATCATCATTTTTTAATTTTTTGTCTAAGTAGGCTAACGCAAGTAGTTAATTTTTCCAGCTGCGCTATTCCCCATATCTTATCCAAATATCTTCAGAAGGAAACTCCTTGGTAATTATTTTTCCAAGTTCAGGCAGCTTCCATTCTTGCAGCCTCTACAAGCTTCCCCACCAGCTCTTTATAAGAGAGGTTCGTGTTCTCTCCATTGAAAAATGAAAACAGTAGTAAAGTTCCATTACAGACTGTCTCTTGCTATGTTAACTTGCCCAACCAATCTATTACATCATGCCAGAATGATTTGACCTTTGGACAGGAGATCCATATATGGTCCAATTATCCTTTCAAACAACAATTTCTCCAACAGATGTCTAGTATTTCCTTATTAATTTTATGAAGATTTATACGCCACAAATGCCATCTATGAACTGTTTTTGATGCCATTTCCCTTGACGTGGCTGATACCTATTTAAAGTTTGCGTAGACCATAGCTTTGTCCAAGATTCTTCTGATACAATATTTAGATTTGATTTCCAAACTCTCTTAAGTCCCATTAAATTATCACAATTATCATTCACAATATTTTTATAAATTAATGGGAGTAATCCTCTTTGAAATTAAAATTGTCTGCCACAGAATAGGTTTCTAATATTGTAAGTGCTCCAATAGAACCTGAGATATTATACAACAGAGTTGCAAATTGTTTTATTTTATTTAAATTAATTGGAGCAAATTAATTTTTATTTGAGTTTTTTTTTCTTTTAACTGCCCAATTCAAATTGCCCTTTCTACCATAAATAAATCTCTGATTTTATCAATTCCAATTTCTTTCCAGTGTTTAAATTGTACATATTTATCTTGAAATTTAAAATGAGGATGTTTGAAAAAAGGGCTTAACAGAGATATGGGAGGAGCAAAGATGTCCATATATTTATGGCATATACAAATTAATGCACTAGTAAGAGGGTTCTATATTTTAACCCTATTTTTGGCAGTTGTGATATGTATAAGTGGGAGTTAACAACATAGGTATCCTCAGCTCCCTCCATTTGAGTCCAGTCTGGGGTCTTATTCACTTGTACAAATTTAACAGCTTGAGCTATTTTAAAGGCTTTGTACTGGTTTATTAAATGTGGTATAGCCAATCCCCTTTTCTGACTGGTCCATATGATACACTATTTATAAATCTTAAGGTTCTTCCATTCCCTTCTATAAGCTTTTCCAAAAAATTTGCCTCATTTTTTTTTCATATCTGGTTGTAAAGATGTGCCCCTTTCATATAGATTTTTTAAAACCTCAGTAAATATTTCTTCCATATTCATCTCCTCCCTAAATTCAAACATACACCCCCATTCCTCATAATCAAACACTTTAAGTACATCAAGTGAAAATATTGCTACTTTCTGTTTCTTGAGAGCAATCATCTGCAGCATATTTAATACTCTATGAATTGCATCAGACATTTGCCTACCTGGTATAAAGCCATATTGATCTGTGTGTATATAATTTGTAATAAAACGATACAACCTTTGGGCCAGGATAGAAGAAAAAAAATTGATCTTGATTTTGTAAAATAATTGGCTTATGCACAGAGGGGAGGGGAAGGTCTTTTTTTCTGATTTTGGGATGGCTATTATTCTAGCTAATTTCCAAGACTCTCTCCAGTTAACGCTGAATTATACATTTTTAAAGGTATATAGCAACATCATCTTCCCATATCTTACAAAAAGTCAGCTTTGAAACCATCACATTTTGGTGTTTTCCCCGTTTTCTAGCTTTTTAATAACTGATTTTTTCTGTGTTATTCAGGAATTAAGTTGATATTTATGCTCTTCCAAAATTAGAGCAATTTTGATGTTAATGATAATGAATTTTCAATTTTTAAAATCTTAATTTGATGTTATTTCTGTTTCATACAGTTCTTCATAGTATTCCTTAAATGTTGTAACTATTTGTTGCTGTGATGATACCATTATATTATCCTTTGTTTTATACAATCATTTGTTCTTTTAGCGGCATTCCTTTTCATTGCATATGATAGCAATTAAGAATTCTCTTCCTCTTTGTGGGTTTGTGAGTATGCTAGAACTTAGCTTCCAAATCTAAGGCTAATTCATTGGTGTTTTACTAGCCCACGAGACTTTTATTGGGCCATGGTCAGATGTCAGAATAAAATCAAAATCAGCCTTAGCTAAAGTAGTTTAAGTGGTGAAATAAATATTTTCCCTTGAATAAGTTAAAAAAATTATTGAAGAATAAGATGTAATCTCTCCCTTTTAAGATGTAAACACCTCCTTCCTTTTTCAATGATTTCCCAATTCTTAGTCCATCAGCAGACACTTTAGATTTTGATAATGTTTTTTTTTACATTCAAAACACAATTAGTATCTCCCCATGAAAACTACCTGACGTTTCTCAAAAGATTTTGCACACATTTCACCTGGTCCGTATTAGGAAAATAATATGATCCGATAGTAATCAATCTATTTTCTATTTTTCTCTCTTATAAATATCTATCTGCCCTCAGGATTGCTCAGCTAATCATCCACTTCAAATTTAGTATTTTCCATATTTTTTTTACTACTCCCTAGATTTTTTTTACTTCCACTTGTACCATCACTAGATCAGTCATTTGTTTGTTTGTTTTAAATCAGCTAAACATCAAGCAGTTGTCATGTCTGTTTTTCAGTCATCCAAGGTCTACTGTCAAAGTTATAATTTTTGTTTGGGCCACCTCCCTTTTTTAAAAAAAAAGAAAAAAAAGGTTGGCTTAAGTAATGCTGAATTCGGTTGTCACACAATACATATAGTGGCATGCTGGTGCAGCAATGACACTGCCCTTATTTCTTATGAAGTGTTTCCTGTAGCAATAACACATCAGCACCACACTTATGAAGAGTCTGCATAATTCTGTATCATTTAGCAAGGGAGCTCAAACCATTTGTGTTAAAAGAAATATTCAAGTTGTCCTATTAAGTCAACCTATTAAATTTGTTAACTATGCTTTTAATCTTTTTATTCAAATAGAATATATTAAAGAATGTTAAGGGCTTGTATTGCAACGATGTAAAATAGGATTGTCTGCATAATCTTCCCCTTCTTCCCTCTACCTCCTTTCCCTTGCTCACCTCACCTCACCTCCCATCCCTCAACCCTCTCCTCCTCTTCCCTCCCTTTTCCTTCCACCCAGCAAATGGCATTGAGGCCAATGAGTCATCATGATCAATCATAGGCTTCCTTCAGTCTCGAGAGACTATGGCAACGTGCTCTGTATGGAGGACTTGGAACACCATCTAGTGTTTTGACGCTGTACGTAAAGCTGGAGTGTCCTTTCCAGGGCACAAAGCTTGGGTAAAATAATATGGAGGATAGGCTGTTACCCAAGCAGCAAATCCCCCCTCTCCACATCACTGAAATAGTCCAATGGAAAGGCAAGAGCCAATACAACTGATTTCAGCGACGTCGCAGGAGTTGACAGAATGACACGAAGTGCCTCCGGGACTCCAGCTCCGGATTTTGCCTCGAAGTTGACTCTTGAAGCCTTTTCCATCAGTGGATATAGCCACAAGGCAGTGGAGGTTTGAAGTCAGAGTTTTCCTTCTCCTAGATGGGCTGCCTTCCAGGGCTGAACATGTCCCACCTACCTGGCCTGTTCCTCACTGCATGGAGGATGATGGTAGTGCCTCAGTGGGGCTTTGAAGTCGGAGTTTTCCTTCTCCTAGATGGGCTGCCTTCCAGGGCTGAACGAGTCCCACTCCCTGATGTCTTCCCGGCCTCCAAAATGTTCATGTTCCACCTTGCAAGATCTTTTGCTCAGTTTTGATAGCATTCAGACATTCTTCCTTCCTTCCCTCTTTCTGCAGCCCTTGATTAGTTTTCCACCGTCTCTCTAGGACAGGATTCCATTTTCTCCCCTCCTCTGCATCTTGGAAGCATTTCATTGCCAAATGGTATTTCTCAGCACTCTGCGGGCCACGCCAAGTCTCGCCAACAATGCTGAAGCGTTTGCAAAATTGCTCGCCGCCCCCGGTCCCAGCTCCCCTTTTTTTCTTTGCTTCTTAATGCTTTTGGAGCGAGTGATAAATCCGCTGCAAAAGAAATGCACTGCAAAGGTATAAATCTGGAACAGGCCGCTCTGCAGCACAAAGAACTCGAGCCCATGTTGCTTGCTTGTGGCCCATGTGCTCGCACATGGGGCAAGCACATGGGGCTAATGAGTGAGCTACGAGTATCCCATGTGGGTTACAATTTCTGGGTCCAAGAGCTACTTATGTGGAAAAACCTCTTCAATCTCACAGTTTGCATTTCAGTCTCTGGCAAAATCTCCCCAATCTCATAGCCGGCATTTCAAAATATAGATATAAAGATACAGGAATGGTTTTTTTAGAAACTCTTTTTAAACTGTTTCATAATATTTCTTAGCTATACAAATGTGATTTAGTTTGCAGTCCTTCCAGGAGTTTTCCTCCATCTTACGATTGGTCCAACAAAGCAGTATGAAATAATGCTGGGTTGCTTATTGTCTTCCACCAGCAATGACCTTGAGAAACTCAGGGAGCATTCAATCAGAGTTTTCACATTTTAACAAGTTTTTCTTCCCCCTTTCTACTTGCTTGCATCATAGTTGCATTCTATCTCTTTGAATATTCTGATCTTGTTGAGCTTTCGTTTTATTAAACACAGGCATCTCAATCTTCATTTCTTTAAGGAAATCTTGTAGTTGTTCCACTGTAGTTATACCCCCTAGCTTTATGTCCATGCTATACAATCAATTTAAAAGGAAATCCCCACACAAATACCTTCTTCCTTGGTTCTTCTGGAGTGCCTCAGTAAATGGCTTCCACTGTCCACCTCTTAATCATTTCAACAGCCGAGTCCTGGAAAATTTCAGGCTCATATCTTTCATACAACAATTCCTTCATGTTGTTCGATGTACTGATAATTTCACTGAATAATGGGTGAACATCTTCTCTTTTGACATCTTGCTTAAGACCCACTCTGTGAATTCTTTCCCAGCCTTCCGAAGTAAATCTTAAGTCAGGACAAAGGTCTTGAATCCAAGTCCTCTCAAGCCTTTCCCTCCTTTCCCCCTCTTTAAAATTCCTCAAAACCTATGTTTTGACAGTAGTTATGACTTTCTTGATCTTCCACATTATCTCTTAACAGTCTTCATTCTTTTTCCACAACATCAGTTCTAGTCTGTTGCTGCTGAGCCAGTTCAAAAGCATCATTAGCAGCTTTCTCTATTTGTTTAATGTTGGCCTTCATTTCTGCCAGGGCTCCTTTCACTAGCGCTAATGCTGCTTTCATATCTGTTTGCAAGTCTTTCCTTAATTGTTTTAAAAGCTGTTTCATATCTTTACTGAGTTTGCTAGCTAATTTGGGTTTCTTTCATCCACTCCCTTTCGTCTTACCCATCGCTACTTCACTATCAGGGTCCTCTGAGGACTCCATTGAATCACTTTGATCTTCTGCTTCAGAAGAGGCATCTAGTCTACTTTCTCATGTCATCTTCTTTCATCTTCCAATTTTTGTGTTTATTTCCAAATATTATTTATCTACTAGCTGGCTTTCGCGCTTAGTAGTTGATTATAAGCAGGCTTAGACCAGAGCAGACCTCTTATGCTACCATCTTCCATGACAACATGCCACACCCCTGTAGGAAAAAAAAAATAAACTGAAATAAATTCATTGCTATCCACACCATATTATAAACATAGAAGAGCTGTACCATCAAGAAAGGAGAATATAGATTAAGAGCAAGTGATATTATTTTTCTAAGCATATGTAGCGCCAAATAAAATAATCTGGGCAATTTGCAGTGAACGGTTTGCTAAAACACTACCAAGATCTGAAATGCGACATCCAAGAAATAAAATTAAATGTGAGGAAAAGACAAGAAAAAAAATTTTATACACGTTAAGGGGATTGTCTCTGTACAAGGAGATAATCCTTGTTCTGGCATTTTGACTGTGTATTAAACTTGTCTCGAAAGGATTGTGTTCACTTATCTCACATTATGGTTCTCTAAGGCACAGTTTACTTCAGAAGCAACTGCATCCTCTCGTTCAATTGCTTCTAAATAGGACTAATCACTTGACATTTTATGTATATACATACTGTATACACATACATATACACGTGTGTGTGTGTGTGTGTGTATACACACACATACATACAGTATATATACATACTGTATATATACATACTGTATATATACAGTATATATACATACAGTATACACACACACACACACATACATATACACACACATATATACATATACGTATAGTATATATACGAAACGCGTTTTCCCATACAGATGCCTTGAAAACTGGATAATCTGTTCCAATGGGAACGGATTGCTGTCCTTAAGTGAAAATCGCCATAGGAAACATTGCTAAGCGAAACGCGGTTCCCTAATTGAAATGCATTGAAACCTATTCAATGCATTTCAATGGGGGAAAAAATTACAACAAATTCAAAAAGAGTGAGAACAAAGTCAAATTAGTTTAACAAAGGGTTTATTAAGTGCACTTATGATTTCAAGCATTCTAAACCTTTTTTAAAACATTTTAAACATTTAAAAGACATCCATCACGAGGCTGTCAAAACCATCGTTAAGCGAAACAGTGGGACCCAAACTGTCATCGCTATGCGAAGCAAGGTCCCAAACATCACTATGTGAAAATTGCCCATAGAAAACATTGTTAAACGGAGCGCAAGATCGCTCCGGAAAACTAATCGTTATGCGATTACATCGTTAAACGAAGCAATCGCTAAGCGAGGCACCACTGTGTATATATATGTTTATGTGTATGTATGCATGTGTGTGTGTGTGAGATCGGAAGACCAGCTGTCATAAGATCGAATCCATGCAACAGAGTGAGCTCCAGTCACTTGTCCCAGCTCCTGCCAACCTAGCAGTTCAAAAGCATGTAAAAATGTGAGTAGATAAATACGTACCACCTTGGTGGGAAGGTAACGGTGTTCTGTGTCTAGTCACACTGGCCATGTGACCACGGAACCTGTCTTCAGACAAACGCTGGCTCTATGGGTTGGAAACGGGGATGAGCATCACCCCCTAGAGTCAGATGTGACTGGGCTAAATGTCAAGGGGAACCTTTACCTTATTAAACAATATTTATGTGCATTTTATGCATTTTTGTGCAAAAATTATGTGCAGAACCCTTAGTTGGTTCTGTACATCTTTCAGCTGGGCAAGCAGTTATTCATACATTCTTTCTTCACTGAAATGCATCAGAAAGTATTCATTTCCAAGGCAAGATGTGCTTTGTTAGAAATAGCTATTTTGAGTGGGAGTGGGAATCAAACAATTCTCTCCCCACTTTTTTCCCACTAGGTGGACTTTTCAACAGATTGGTGACTCAATATGTCAAGTCAACATCTTTCGCAGTGGTCAGAATGTTGTTGCTTATGTACACTAGCATAAACGACAATTGCATAAATCATAGGGGAGAATTGCCACTAGTTAAAGAGTCACCACTTGTATTCATCACTTGCATTTGTCACTTGTATGTCAAGTCACACGATTGGTGAATGACCAGGAATACAAGCAGCAACTTCTTAACCAGAAGCAATTTGCAGCTGTGATTTACGTAGTTTCATTTACATGGGTGCGCTTAAGCAATATTATTTGGGCCTGTAATCTTAAATTCAGTTTGAGAATGTGTTGCAAGTTTATATGAGCCTCATCCCAACTTTGCTGTTTATGCTTTAATGTGGATAACTATGTCTTGCAGCTTGCAAGATGGATTGACTGTACTTTTATTGCACAGCATGAATCACACTGCATTTTACTTACACAGAATGTAATTTCTGTGTGCTTGTAGCACAAATCAGATTACATGACACCACAAATGTTCTTCCCTCCACGTTTCATTTTAAGTGTATAATTCTCCTTGCTTCCCTGACACTCTTCAACACGGGACTGTAACCATCTGCTTTACTTCTGAATGGAGCTGCAAGAAAGAAAAGCAAAAAATAAGCAGGGAAATGGACAACTTGCAGACCTCCAGAACAACATCTCCCATCAGCTACAGTTAGCACAGACACTAGTGCGGGATGATGAGGATTGTAGTTTGGCAACATCTTAAGTTCTTCACCTCTTATTTGATGTATAAACAGCATTTTGTTCCTTATCTTAAAGGCTCCAACACTGAATGTATTCAGAACACTGCAGAATCTCTCCTAACTCCAGTTACATTCAAGGGCAATGGTTCCCAACTTTGGGTTCCCATATGTTCTTGGACTACAGCTCCTAGAAATCCTGGCTAGTACAGCTAGTGGTGAAGGCTTTTGGGAGTTTTTGTTCAAGAATATCTGGGGGCCCAAGATTGGGAACCATTGCCCTAGAGCTAATATAGGGGTAGGATGGAGGGTTAAACACAACTTCCCTTCTGGATTTTCTGCTGCTATTGCTTATAGAGAAAATGAATGCTGATCTGAATACAGTACATAAAATGTGTCCCTTCCCCCAGGTTTTCTCCTGCCACTGAGAGGTAATCACTGAGGCTACATTGCAGTTGACAACGCTAGTGTGTGTTTTTATGAGAGGGATGAATCTAAACCCTTGCCACCATGCTTGGCACCAAACCTGGCACCATCCAGATTTTGCTTGGGGAAATCATAGATCTAGTTACCTGTGTAGGAAAAAAAGCTCCTATTGCATTAATGGAAGATTTGTTTCTATGCAAATTGCAGGCATCAAGGAAGAGAGGGTAATCCAGACAAGAGGCATAACAGAGTTGAAGGGCTAAATTGTTACAATGTTGGTGTTATGGGTCAAATATGGATTTATTCTCCTACACCTCCTGTACCTCTGAGGGAAAGAGCAACACTGTAACAGAATGACGCCCCGGAACAATAGCTTTATTTAAGTACTATCCCTGAAATTGAGGAAAGTTCTAATTGAGAGACAGGGGACAGACATGCCTTATCCCCACTTAGAAGTTACACAAAACTTCACATGTTTTATCATGAAGGTCTTCTGAATCTGTAAGCACGTTTACAGATTCATGCTCACAGAGCTCCCTACATTATTTCCATTTAGTCCTCCATATTTTCAGGCATTACACCAAAAGAGGGCTAATGATATCCCATGATATAGCATCATCCCCTGTGCCTTTGTGACCACCCTGTGGACACTTCATCTAGACACTCAATTCATAGGACTTGGCTCCAAGCAAAATAATGAATAATGACTCCATCACGTCTATTCTCATGCATGAAAATCCTTTCCAGAAGTGGTTTACCATTCCCTTCTTCTAGCAGAACTCTTTGTCTGTGCAGCTTGCATGAGGCCACAGAGGCTGGCTCTTTTTCCAGGAGGCACATGGGGAATTGGACTTTGTACCTCTGTCTCTGCAGCCAGATGGCTATCCAGCCATCTTTGCTATTCATAAAGGTAAAAGTAAAGATTCCCCTTGACATTTTTTTAGTCCAATCGTGTCTGACTCTAGGGGGCGGTGCTCATCTTATTTTTCAAGCCGTAGAGCCAGCGCTTGTCCAAAGACAGTTTCCGTTGTCATGTGGTCAGTGTGACTAGGGAACACCATTTTGCCTTCCCACCGAGGTGGTATCTATTTATCTAATTGCATTTGTATGCTTTCGAACTGCTAGATTGGCAAGGAGCTGGGACAAAGTGACGAGAGCTCACTCCATCACATGGATTCAATCTTAAGACTGCTGGTCTTCTGACCCTGCAGCACAGGCTTCTGCGGTTTAGCCCACAGCGCCACCACTATGCATAGCTTATATTAAATAAACATAGCTTATATTAAATAAACAAACATAACTACATGTTATGTTTCAGCCACAAGTGATCATGACAATATTAAAATAATCAGCCCCTAGAATAAAGGATAACGTCAGTACTTGCAGAAGTACATCACAGCTTTATTCATAGATCATGCCAAAAACTGAGGATTATTTAAGATTGCCATGTAATGATATCAGTAATTCCAAAATTTAGGCAAGAATTTGAGCACAAGTTACTTTTTCTCTCAATTCTTCCATCATGTCTTCTCTTGGGAAAGCTAATTTTTTAAATTATAACTCCCAAAACCCAGTAACAGTTTGGTATTATAGATGTTGTAGTCCAAAAATGACTTTTTCTAGTCTCTCATGGAAATTCATATGTTTGAAAAGAATACCCCAACCAAACCTAACAGGGAAGTACTGTGCCTGGTGATTATGTGAGTTCAGACATTCATATGCTGGAATGGGAAATGATGTGGTCTCTGGTCACCCATCTGGGTTCATTCTGAATATTCTCACATCTTATTATTTCTACTGTGTCTGTGCCCAAAGGGCAAATTTACTGTTACTTGTAGCAACAGCCCAAGGGGAATATAAAACAACAGTACCCTCTAACTTACAAAAATACTTTATTCAAACTTCACAGTGTATGCAAGTTACTAAATTATTGCTTCCTATTGATAATGTTATTCTGAAATAATATATTTGGAAAAATAAAAACAACAACAACTGAAGAACAGAGTGTAATATTTTACTTGCTGATTTGTTTCTTTCAACACCGGCTTATCTCCACTTTCCATTTGTTCTTCCATTGCACAATTTATAGGATTTAAGCTATCTGCTTAGACAGCTATTTTCGGGCAATTTTGTATGACTTTCTGAATTCCTGAGCCCAGCTGAAGATCTATAAACTACATTTGCTTCACTGTCTGCAGGCCTGCCTTGTTGATGACTGCAACCTTGAAGCAAAATCACTAAGATTTCTACCTGAATAACAGAGGACACATCTCTTGTAAATCTTTCAAACAAGCTAGTGGCAGGAGGTGCCATAAAGACCCTCTCCACATATATTTCAGTTGGCATCTAATGTTTTTCTGTCCCTTTTAAAAGAACGAATGTACAGGACTAGCATAATTCTTAACAACTGATGAATCTGCGATCTCGTGGAGAGAACGATGTCACTACAGAGAATAACCATTTAATTCAGCACTAATACCTGTTTGCTCTTGGAATTGCTGCCTTTATTTCTCCCCTTCCTAGTTAATCTGTCTTTTCATTACCCTCCAAAAGGGAGCAAACAGCCAGATAACTTATCCAATGTATTTTCAATTCTAGATTTTAATTTTATATTTTTAGATGAGACTGTGAGGATCCCTAGGAGTAAAACAGACCCCAAATGGAGTCTGAGTAGGCTCAGCTGTGAATTCACAACACATATAAGCTTTTGAGCTCTACAAAAATTTTTGTGAGGCTAAATAGCAAACAATTGGGAAGTTGAGATTTTTACAGAGTTTTGAATTTTGGTTAAATTCCTCTGCTGTGCCACAGAAGTACAGGGATTCAAAGAGTAGAATTATCTCCAAGTTCCTTAGTGTAGTCCTCTCTTTTTTGTGTTAACTGGCACTTTCAGTTTCAATAATTCACTCTGAGACATTAGTAAGAGAAAGAATAAAAAGTTTCATTTACTTACAATGAACAGATAACAGCAGGATAGAAACATGGCTGCTTTGAGCAACAGGCATCAACGGAGTCACAGCTTTCAACAGACTCAAGAGAGGAAAAAACTCTCTTAGCAGAGAGAGGCAGGAAAGGAACTACTGATTGGTGCTGAACAGTGACTAACAGTCCAGAAAGATTCCTCCCAGCCATTCTTACTAAAGGCAGCGTGTGAGGTATACTGAGAAAGCATGGAAGTCTGAATAAATGGCCAGATGTTTCAAGCTATGGTGGACTGCAATCCAGCAAAATTCCAGGATGAGAAAATTGAGCTTTATGAGACAGAAAGGCATGCTGGTATCATGTGAACTCTGGCCAAGCCATTGAAAAGGAAACACAATAGGAATTCTTCTTCCTTGAAAACAAAGGCTAGAGATTCGGTCATCTGCATTAGCCACTGGTCTCTCTGTAGAATTTAGCAGAGATTCAAAGAAACCCCACAGAGACAGATTGGGAAGCTAGAGATTAAGAGCATGATCAGACAGCAAGAAATGTTTGCATCTGAGCACACTGGAAATGGTTGCTTTGCCAAGAGTGATCTCCATTAAAGAAACCCTTCCATCTGTCAGTGAATTGCTCCACCTTGGCTCCAAAAAGTAGTAGCCCTCCTGCTGGGCCAAAAGGCATGAATTGGGATTGTGCTGGAGTCATCTGATTGCCAGAAAATTGCTCAAACAAGCAGTCCAAAAAGTGAGCCTTATTCCCACATTATCACCCCTTAAGCTTTAGCTGTAAGCAGAAGAGCCTACTTTATCACTTAAGACACATTTTGAAAACTGCAGCTCCACAGAGGATTGTTACTTGAATTCTATTTCTTCCTTTGCCATTCCAAGCAACATATATCATTCAGTACCTAATAATATTATGCCTGGTCCGCTGATGAGCTCTTCAGCAGTGTGGGCCACCATTATCCCATTCCCAGGATAATGCAAGACATGAAGGTCTTGCAGAGAGAAGTAGGAAGATGGGGCAGGAGAGAGTATTTAAGCCTGGACTCCTCCTACCTTTGGCCTTTCCTTTTCCGGAAGCCCATCTGCCCGTCCCGAATGCTAGTGTGAGTTTTACTGGTCATTTGTTCGGGGCCAGATAGGAATTTTTGACCCGCATCCTGATTGGCCTTTGGAAGCGGGGATTTTTCGCCTATCTCACACTGGCTAAGGTGCGCTGGCATAATGAGAGGTGGCCAAATTTGGTCACACAGGTGGGTAGTATGGATAAAACAGGTTTCAGTGAGTCCCATCACAACCACAGGTAAGGTGTAGCTCATCTGATCTTGCAGTGCTGCGGATTGTGCGATTACAGTGCTTGGGGGAGAAGATCTGCTGGGGCCGCTCCTGGACCAACAGTCAACAAGAAGGAGGGGACTGGAGGTCTGGGAGTGGTCAAATTTGGGCCAGCCGGGTTCTCGCTGTCTTCACGACTGTGAGATCTTGGGGCTCAGGACTCGTCCATTGAGACCCTTCTGCAGAACCTGATTCCACACTACAGCAGGACCCCCCCCTTTTTTCCCTTTAAGGATAAATATGAATATTTATTATAAATATGTATTAAAAAATAAGTGTGGCCCATGTTTATTCCATAACAGTTGTCTCGTTTTGTATTCTGGAGTAAGGGGGATAATGGTTTTGTGAGGCTTTGAGAATATAAGGAGCAGAGGAAATATATATGGACTTGTTTCACAGACTAAAGGTTCTTTACTCCCACCTGTCGTCTTCTAAAGAAGGCTAAAAATATACATATCAATCTCTCTATATATACGGATTATTATTATCTTATACATACATATGAAACCAAATTTAGTCTGGAGGCTCACAGGAATACAGATTCAATCCTCCTAGGCACTTAGCTGTAAATGTATCCTACTTTAATTCATTAAGTTCTTTCTTCATATATCCCTCCCCTCCTCCCTCATCTGATCCATGTGGTTTCAGTGATACCAGGGTTATGAGTAATCCCCTGATGTCAATAAATGGTGCGACTTCACACCCTTGACATCACTTTGGGGGGTACGGCGGGAGAAATATTTTAGATTGATCGATCGACCGATCGACCAATCAATAATCAATCAATCAATCAATCAATCACATTTCACTAACAGTCCTGGCTGGAGCATCCAGCTAGCACTATACCTGGAGACCAACCTCTTTTCCTTTGAAGTTTTCCCCTTGGGAGAGAAAGCAGGGGGCACAAAACCTGGATGCACAAGAAAGAACTGGCTGCAGGAGCCACCTGTGCTGGAGTGCCTCACAAGACAGCCGGTTCTGGAGGCCTCCAGCTACCTGATTCTGGCAGCTATCCCTGACATTGCTATGTAGACAGGCAGTAACAGAACTGCAACAGAACACTATGGGTTCAATTTCCTATGGGCATTTGGGACATACAGTAGATCTAATAACATGAATTACCACATCCTTACTTACTAGCAGTTCCTGGTAACTGATTTGAGCCACAGAGCATTGCAAAAATTGACACCAGAAACCATCTAAAGTTCAGAAGTAGTAAAGTTAGCTTCCATGGGCATATTTATAATACTGTAATAATTTAATAATAATCTTAGAATTGCAGGGCTGGAAGGAACCCTATGGATCATCAAGTCCAATCCCTGTCAAGGAGGTACCATGGGGATTTGAACTCTCAAACTCTGGCTCAGCAGCCAGAGACCTCAATCGCTGAGCTATTCAGCAGTGCCTTACTGAGCTTTTTCCCATGAAACCTTCAAAAGTTTGTTTCTGTCACACTGAAACATGACATTGCTCTAATCAAAAGGGAACTCTGTGCAGTCTTTTGTGTCATTATTAAGTACACACTTAAGCAGTTTACATCTGCTATAGCAAGACGGCTGACACCTTTCTGCAAACGCCACCAAGGAAAACAGTTTGGGCACATGGCATGTGATAATTTGATAATAGGAAGAATCCATTCTTTCCATATGAATGGCATATGAAAATGATGCCGTGTATTATGGAATCACTATGTCTTGTTCACTGAATTTTACAGGGACATCAGGACTCCTCCACTTGCCATCCTCCCTGGTTTTCTTACTGCTTCTTTCATTATTTTTTCTCATCAGTTTCCACAGTTGGCGCCTTTCCCTTAACTGGTGTTGATAAGATGAGTCATCTGTTTCCAGATTCGAGAGAAGGGGAAGACTTGGATGCTTAACAAAATCAGATATTGCTTATAGTGTCCAACAATCCAGCCTACACTCTTACAAACCGTACATCAGTTTCTGGTTGCTGGAGACCCTGCCAGACATGAATCAAGGGAACTCCCTGTGCTGCCTGGAAGATGGGACAGCTGAGATCATGCAGAGTATTTGCACCTGGTAGTGTCACCTGTATGTCCTTGGGCAAGTTTCATAGTTTCAGATTGCCATCAGAAAAAGGGACTGGTGAACTACTTTTGAGGCTTTTATACCTAGAAAACCCCTTGCAGAATTGCTGCAAATCAGATTTAACTTGATGGCACATAATAATTACTAAAGTAAAAAAAAAAAGCATTCTTTTCCCTATAAAATAAAAAGAAGATTTTGTATGAAAGTGGGATATGAGGTATAAGAGTGGGGCCCACACCTTTACGTATAGAGAACCTGGTGGTACAGACATGTGCCATAGCTCTGTGTTTGTTTGTTTTATATGAGCAGAGTGTGGAAAAGTTATACCAAACTGTCACTTGCAGGATCCTTCAGTGTGCAAAGTAATTCCTCGCATTCCAAAAATAGAGAGTCTTGTCATTTCTGATATAGATGGAGCAACAGATTTCACTGGACAGACACAGACAATTCTACTAGACAAGACAAACCTTTATTGGCATAAAGAGAATAAAACATAACCAAACTGGTTCATTAAGTGCCCCACACATACAAAATCCAGGAGGTAGGAAAGCAGAAGACCAAACCCTCCAAAGACATTTAAACAATTAAGCCGATGAAATCTGCAATTCTTTCCAGAATGTCAGGCACCTCCACAGATAACATAAAATGGACTTTGTCCACATCAGATTTTCCCTCCAATTTTAACAGGACTGGTGCCACAAATCAGGAGCGATCACTCTGATGGAGTGGACAGTACAGAAACATGTGGGCAAGAGTTTCCAATGCACCCTGCTCGCATGAGCAATGTCTTTTGAGGTATGGGATTCCTTTCAACCTATTTATTTTATTTATTTATTTTATTAGATTTATACCCCGCCCATATAGACCAAAGGTCTACTCTGGGTGGCATATAGTAAGGCATATAGTAACCTATCATATAGTTAGTTTGCAGACATGACATTGCATCTGGCAAGGAAAAATGCCCTGCATTTTTGTGGATACTTAAGTAGAGAGAGGAAGGCAGCTGGTTTTCCAGTCTTAAAGGGAATGTGGGCACACAATGGTGAGCAGGTCTTATTGGCTGCATTCCATAGTTTGTGGAATTCAATGTCCAAAATTCTTCTTTTGATCATTTGGAAGGCTTGCCCATGATTTAGTGAGCCCAAGTAGTCACTATCTAAGCCAATCCATTTCAGTTTTTTTTAAAGGGCAGTAGACCCAAGGGAGGTTTAGAGTCCAGTAATAGTTGATACAATAAACTATCTGGGTCAGAGTTGTAGAAAAGTTGTACACAGAACTGAAATGATCTTAGCCAAGCCAGTGTTTCCAAAGAGGAAAATTCTACTACTTTTTTTTCTACTGTAGGGTTTCCAGATCACAGGATGAAATAATTTCAGAAATAGTCTCTGGGGCAACCCTGTATTATTATTTTTTAACTATGATGAACTACCCCTATGATGAATTGATTTAATAACAATTTCAGTATCTTCATGCATTTTCTTCATTATAGCTCTTAACTACAAAAATGTCTATAGTATAGTATTTCACAAGGCTAGAACTGCTATTTTCCTCAGCCTCTGTCATGCACATATACTGTGCCAAATCAGTGTCTTTGAAACTTAAATATATAAGGCAGTCCTAAACATACTCCATGGAAGATTCACTTGCACCCACTATTATTATAGCATTAAAAAAAGTCATTAGATATACAAAGGAAGTTGAATATAATAGAGCCTTTTGAAAGAGTGAGTTCTCAATTATTACACAGCAGTGAAAAGTCCCATGTTAATGGAAACTCTGGCCATTCCAGACTATTATGCTTTATTCATAATTGCAACACTGGTTTTATAACTTCCAATTAATGGTCCTCGCAAAGACCTCTAAAAAGTCTTTATGCTTTCATTTCATTTTTTTAAATTTAAAAATAATTCCCTACTTATTGGCTCATTTGCGAGCTTGCAGACAAAATTCTTATTTTAGACAGATAATGGGATGGGGCACTGTGGTTATGTGCATAGAAAATATCTGTGACTTCCCAAGGATGAAAAGAGAACACCATGTAGGACATGTTGTTTTACCTCAGGAGTGTCATCCAGGAATAGGCCAAAGCCCTGAGGCAATTTTCTACACTGTTTTTTTGTCTTATAGCAAGATCACACACTGAATTCCTAGGTAACACAAGGAGATGAGCCATTTGGTCCATTCCGTTTCATCTTAACACTTTGGGGTGTTCAAGAAATCAGAATGTTTTTCATCAGTGGTGGACAAAGGGCAACAGGCGTATGCAAATGAAGAAGGCTAGCTTTTTAAAACAATGCTGCTTGAGTAACAGCAACATTAAACTGAAACCAAGCCTCGAAGCTCAGACAAATATAAATGCATTCCTTCATTCAGATGGATTAAAAAGAGTTACACCCAGTCACAGGGTTATAGTCTCGTCTAGGGGAATTCCAGTGCACTGAGGGTTAACAGCAGGGTTAGGGTTAGTGAACTGCTGAACTTACATGGCATCAATTTCTTCAGAACAGAAAAAAGTGAAGTTGCAAGGGGCCTACAAGGCCATCAAGTCCAACCCCTGCTCAATGCAGGAATACAATCAAAGCATATCTCCCAAATCAGCGGTCCCCAACCTTTTTAGCCCCACGGATCACCTGGGGAAGGCGGGGCACCACCCTACGCCCATGCGCATGCGTGAAAGAGCACGCACATGTGTGCTCATGCACAAAGGAGCAGGGGATGCTCATGCGGGTGCATGCATGCTGATGCGCAAGGGGCAGTGCAGTGCTCATGCAGCTCTCATGCACATGCACAAAGGGCAGCAGGGCCCTCAGGGGCACTCATGCACATGCACAAAGGGCTGTGGGAGTACTCACATGGGTGCATGCGTGCGCATGCTGGTGCAAGTGGGCTGTGCAGGGGGAGTGCATGCAGGGATGGTGGGGAGGTCTGTCTCTGTGGCCCGGTCCAGCTCAGGTCATGGACTGGCACCAATCCACGGACCAGGGGTTGGGGACCTCTGTGCCAGGTGATTAAGTTTTTCTTGAATGCCTCCAGTGTTGGAGCACTCACCAACTCCTGAGGTAACTGGTTCCACTGTCGTACTGCTCTAACAATTACCCTGTTTCTCAGATAATAAGACCTAATAAATAAATAAATAAATAAACAAACAAACAAACAAACAAACAAACAACCTGAAAATAAGCCCTAGTATGATTTTTCAGGATGCCCCTAAATATAAGCCCTACTCCAAAAGAAAACTCCAGTTAAGTGAAAGCCTGTCTTCCACCATTGTGCAGCAACCAGAAGAAGATGACATGACTGTATTTGAATAGACATAGATTGTTGTACATGAAAAAGAATAAAAAATCCCCTGAATATAAGCCCTAATGCATTTTTGGAGCAAAAATTAATATAAGACCCTGTCTTATTTGGGGGGAAACATGGTAGGAAGTTTTTCCTGATACTCAACCAAAAACTGGCTTCATTTAACTTGAGCCCATTGTTGCGTGTCCTGCACTCTGGATTGATTGAGAACAGATCCTGCCCCTCCTCTGCATGACAGTCTTTCAAATATTTGAAAAATGCATATTACCCCTCAGTCTTCTTTTCTCAAGGCTAAACATGCCCAATTCTTTCAGCCTTTCCTCATTCCTTTTTACCTATAAAGCCTTAAACAGCTTGGGTCCAACCTATCGAAAAAGACTGCATCTCCCCCTATGAGCTGGCTGAGGCTTTAAGATAATTAGGGGAGGCTTTTCTCTCAGTCCTGCCACCCTCAGAGGTGCACTTGGGGGAGGCATGGGAGAGGGCCTTCGCTGTTGCTGCTCCCAAACTCTGGAACTCCCTCTCTCAGGAGGCCAAGCTGGCCCCCATTTTTGGTATCCCTCCACAAGCAGGGATAGCTTTCTTCATGTAGGCTTCTCCTTAGTGACGAACGATAAAGGGGACAATAAATCAGGTGGTTTATATTTTGCTGCTTCTCAATCTGTTTTTCATAATGCTTTTACCTTACATTTGAAAGAAAATGTTAATAATTTGTCTTTGAATAGTTTACTGTTTTTAGCTCTTAATATTGTGCTTTTAATGATGTAATTTGCCATGGGGTTCTTTTTTTAGGAAAAAAGGTGAGGTAAATATATTTTAAATAAATAAATATTTATATGAAAAAAAATGATCCAGTTTTTAGATATGGTTCCAAATCAATAGGGCCAGTTGCACTATTTATGCAAGAGATTGTCCATGAAACCAGTACCCCCTGTAAATGACAAAAAAGAACGACAACATTTCCAGTGCTGCTTTAATTGCTCACCTTTCATTCCTGTTCCTCTCCAACTGTGATAATATGTGTACCACACGGCGCTGGTAATACCAAATCAGATTTTTTTTTGTCTTATTACATACCAGCCATTAGACTTGGCTAAAAGCCCATGAGTCCCACCCTCATCCAAGTGCCCCCTCACTTCTCTATCCATGCTCACTCTTGCCCTTTTCATCATGGTGTGCAAGGTTTATTCAAAGAGTCTACCTTCCAGAATCCCCCAAACCAGGATGGCTCCTGATTAATGAACATTTGGAACCCCTCCCATTTATAAAAGTTACAGTGTAAATCAAAATGAATGTTGAGCTGATTCAGACATTTAAAATGATGTGCCACAAGACCTGTAGGAATCGTTAAACAATGAGAGTGCCCCCAAGGGCACATAGCCTGTGTATTTCTAGGCTACTTGTCAAAAGTACTTCTGTGTTTTCTGACTTGAGCTTCAGTTTCAGTAAGGAATTGTCAGCATCAGACACTGGTTTAGAATGAGAATACCTTCCTTGGAAGGTAGATGGAATGGAGAATTGGATTTGGCTGTCATTGGACTGGTGGCACCAAAACCCCAACAAGCCTTCTTGTTGGCTTTTTAAACATGCAGTACATCCAAAAAGTGTATGCAGCTATTGCTATAGGAACTTCATCAGAAAGACGGTCATGAAGTCAATTTTGAATGTCAGCCTTCTCCCATAACTTGCGTCAATTTGGCTAAGATCTATGAAATGCTTGGCACATTTAAAACGCTATAAAAATACTAATATCCAAAGTTACTCATTATCGAAATCCACTGGGTGTCTCTCTTGTCAGTATAAATCTTTGAAAATAGTGTTCTGGTTTATCAAAGTTTCTAATTATCTGCTCTGTGTACAGTCTCTCCCTGGTCATCCTCATGAATGAGGATATACAAAACAGCTACCCACACGTACATTTTATAGCCCACATTTTGTGTCTCTAAAACACATCCCATCTAAAATTTAACACATGCCATTACGATGCAAATTGGAATACTAAAAGCATAAATCTGGGAGGAAAACATGAGCAAATTAACAGTAGTGACCCGTTATGGATGTGGGTCAGCAAAAGCTGAATGAGACCTTGAAAATGGAAGGAGAAACACCGACATTAGAAATAAGGCAAAAAATAAAGATTGTTTGGAGATTCTTGTGTGAAGGACAGCTTGGAAGATGGAGAAAAAACAGAGATGGGAGAAGAAGAATATTAAGCAGTGTGTAAAAAGCACAGAGAGGCAGCAGGCTCTAGAATGGGCATTAGCACGCGTAGCCTTTCCCCTAAAGTCTTCTAATGTGAAATCCACAACAACAATGGAAGTGGGATCTATATCAAAATCAAAACATTTCATAGGGAGTTTAAAGGGTTTGTTAAAAGAAAAGAGAAAGAAACTTATGAAACATCACAGGGTATCTGCATGCATACTTAACACAAAATAAGACTGGAAGGCCAGAGTCTTTGATCCCTATGAAAGCAGGTAGATATTCCTAAGCACACAGTCAAGATTGGCATCCAAGTTGGCTCCATTTGGCACTTGCCAAGGCTGACACACCATCAAAAAGACCACTTTGGTGGCCTTCTGAATCACCAGTTTCTGCTGTTTTTCCTTTTCTTTCCTGGTACTGACCATTTAACTGCCTTTTTCCAAGTATGGAAAACATTAAAAGTGCAAGAAGAAAACAGACGAGAGGAACCCTACTTACCAATAGTGCACATTTTGTCCAGATAAGGGATGGAGAGAAAATGAGTAGCAAGAGGATGCTCCACTCAGAAGTGGGCACCTTGCTCAAGCTGCCCCAATGGAAGCTGACCATCATGGAGCTCTCTCTCTCCTTCTATCTTCTCTTCTTTCTCTCCTTGTTCCCTCCTTGCAAAGTCTTCTGTCCTCCAATCAGAATTCTGCTGATATTCTCTCCTCCAATCAAAATGGTGGGTGGGGGTGGAGCAGATATTAGGATGTTCTAGCAAGGCAAAAATTTCGGCTTATTTTCCTAAATTTGTGTTGGATAACTTGAGGCAGTAAACTGGCTAGGGCTGTTTCCCAACCCCCGCTTAGTTCATATACAGACTCTGGCCTGGAGGATTTTCACTCATCCCCTGCTGTTTTCTATGGCAGATGTGGGTGGGAGATGCAGGGCATTGAGACCTGTATAGTTTATGTGTGTAAATGAGCTCTGTTTAAATGGGTGGAGGCAATGCCCACAGATCACATGACCATAGCTGGTTCTTGGAGGGCCTCACCAGTTCTCATCCCCCACACGCATGACAAAAGTACCACCCATGCTTCCTACAAGGCACAAAGGGAGTTTTTGAACAATTTTAAAAATTTGTGGGTCATGTGTGGGGTCTCTGGGATCTCCAAAGATTCCAGGAACATACATTTTCGCCCTTGGGGTTTGCATGATGCCCATGCGCTGCACTTTGTCAACCCTGGTGTATTACTCCTTCAGGTGAAAGTAAGGTGCACAGAAGAGAGCAGAAGAGGCATGATTCCCATTATCCACACACAAAATGCATGCACGTACACATTTGTTGACTGCGCATGGCTGGGGACCGAGGAAACATAGTGCCAAAAAACAAAACTAACCCCCATGTCTTCAATAAAGTTGTCTTTTAGCCAAAGGCAAAAGCCCTCTGTTAACAAATTCATTATTTGATCAGTGGTGTATTTTCCTAGCAGGAATATGCAAATTGAGAAAGAAGAGAAGTGTATGTTTAATCTCAGTTGTTTACCAGTCCAACCACCTTTTAAATTAAGTTACACAATGCAAGCACAAATGTCCAAGGATGGTTTCAATTTACAAGCAAGGTTCTTTTCCGCGTCAGTGACCAAAGAAAATATTTTCTCTCTGAAAGCGCACCACTAGATCAATGGAGACACTGCTGTCCCAATGCTGTCTTTACAACTGTATCAATCATAAGCAAACCTGGACCTTAAAAATTTCCCTTGGTTATCTGCGAGGGGTGGAAATCTATCCCAGTGGCCCTTATTTATGAAGGACATTTTTTCAGAAGGGTAAAGAATTAGCCGTGCTTTCTTTTCTCCATGAAATTCCTTGGTCTCCTCAAGGTGCCCCAGGTGTTTTCAGACCACAGCTCCCAGAAACCCTATCCACTAGTCAGTGCATTCAATGAACAGTCTACATTTCTAAGAGTTATTATCTAAAAATGTTGGAATCACTGCCCTACATTGCAATCCCAGAGGGAAAACACTTCATAGAAAGACTGGATGTAAAGCTTTCCATCCTTTTTTCCTGCTGGCAACATAAGCATGATATTGTGCAGCAATATCAGGTCCTTGTGGTTAAAGAAGCACAATATCCCACATTCAAAAACCACATGAAGAACTGAATATAGTATACACTCATAAGGATTAAAGTCTTTGAATATTTAATCACTACCACATACATCACAGTGTTGTTGGTCCCTGATACATGAGATATGCATTCAACAGCCGTATTCAGACATTACAATAACCAGTTTCAGCAACACAATTAAAGGGAATGATCTAGCACCCCGTCATATCTTTCTTCATAGGAAGAAACCATTATTCTGAGCAGAAAAGGCTCCTGGTTATTTGTACATCCAACAAGAAAGGAAGAACCACATTTTTAAAGTATGTACAGTGGTGCCTCACTAGACAATGATAATCTGTTCCACTGAAATCGCTATTTAGCAAAATCATTGTCTAGCAAAAAGCATTTCCCTATTGGAATGCATTGAAACCTGTTTAATGCGTTCCAATGGGATGCCATAGGAAAGCCGCCATAGGAAAGCCGCTTTGCGAACTGCCAATCAGCAGTTTAAATAGCTGTCTTGTGAAGCTTAGGTCCCAAAAACACCCATTTTGCGAGCGCGGAGGGAGCTGTCAAAATAATTGTCTAGCAAAAATCGGTTTGCGAAGCAGGGACCAAACATTGTCCAGCGAAATTCCCCCATAGGAATCACTGTTTTGCAAATCGCTATAGCGATCGCAAAAAGTCAATGTCTAGTGAAAAAACTGTCATGCGGGGTAACTGTCTAGCGAGGCACCACTGTAGATGAAAATGGTTATTCTATTGCATGCTTGAGTAGAACTGATAGATATGCCAAAATTGAGGGCTGATTTCCCTTGGACCAGTTTTGAGAAGTATTAAGACTGCTCTTCTCACTCACACACATACGTACATAAACCTCATGATTTGCAAAAAAAAAAAAAAAAAAAAAAAGGCCTCAAATTAATCTCTTGACCTCCATTGACCCCTTAGGGTGAGCAAATTCTGTTCAAATGAATGAGAGTTTTTATCTGAACAATTTTTTTGTTGTGAATTCAGTGGCAGTAGCACAAGAGCAAAGCTATTGTAATCCAAAAAGTTCCCTTGACCTTGATCAGAAGAGTTCCCAATGAGATCCTGGGCAGGAGAATCTCCCTGTAGAGTCTTTCAGTGGGAGAATTCCATGCTATTCAGAGACTCTGGAACTTCTGAATAAAACTGCTGCTATGAAGCACCCTGTGGGTTAATGCAGAACACTACACACCTTGTACCTCTCGTGAATTTGAAAGAAAAAAAAAGATTTATGGACATATTTGATACACATAATTAACCTTATTTGACTGAGGCATGATAGAACCTGGATCTAAATTAAACAAAATTAACTCCTGATGAAATGCTGCTCTTCTCCAGTTCTCAGCCGAGTCTATGGTTTAATGCATGATATTATGTAGGAGTCATTAAGTAAAAAAAAAAAAAATGAATGAATCTCAGACTTCTTGCACTATTTATTTTAGCTCTTTATAACTTCTGTTATATACTGCATACTTTTTATTGTACAGTTTTAAGTCGGCCACCCTGCAATGTGATGAGACTCCATGAGCTGTGGCTGAAAGACCAAATTTGACCTAGAACGATAGTGTTTCTGATGTTTTGCTTCTAATATGGTCTGTCTAGGGCACTGCTTCTCACCTTTCATTTCTTAGCTCCCATCAATTATTCTGTCTAAGAACCCACACCCCATCATGATAGGAACAAAAACGTCACTTTCTAACATGAGGATTTGAACACATTATTTTACCATTTTATCCTTTATACTACGATGTGGAGAGGAACAAAATCACAGTAGGTTATGACTGGAAGGCAGCAGCACATCAGTAAGGGCAGATGTACCCTGTATCCTTCATAAGTCATTCCAGCCTGCTTCATCCTTGGGTTTATGACATTATCTGGTCATTTCCAGATCTCCAGTTTATTTCTTTAAAAAAAAAAATTCTGAAACTGTGGTCAGAAATGCAAATAACTATGACTTAGGAAACCTGGCTGGCTAACTTAGTGGTTTAGGCTCTGGAGCCAGAGGTAGGGATTTTGCTTCCCCGCTGTGCCTCCTGGGAGAAGAGTCAGCCTGTGTAGCTGTGGGCAAATTGCACAGTTACAAGTCACCCCCAGGAGAAGAGAGTGGTAAGCCTCTTCTGAGTATTATCTACCTAGAAAACAGTGGAAAGGGTCCCTGTAAGTCAGAATTGACTTACACACAACAGTATCCTAGTTGTGTGACCTGTCCACTCAAAGCCTATGCAAAAAGCATTTTTGCACAATCATACACATGCTCCATCCTAGAAGTGTAACAATATTTTGGTAAGGCTGAGTAAATTGACTGAGAGAATAGAAAAAAGAAGAACATTCCAGAATGTAAACACATCATCTAAACCAGTGGTTCTTAACCTTTGTTACTCTGATGCTTTTGAACTGCAACTCCCAGAAACCTCAGTCAGGACAGCTGGTGATGAAGTCTTCTGGGAGTTGCAGTCCAAAACTCCTGAGTAACCCAAGGTTAAAAACCAGTGATCTAAACATCCAATGAAGGTTTTCTTTTTTCCAACTGAAGCTCTGCAAAATGGCTGGGGGAGTGACTGCAAAAGGAAGTATATATACGACAGTGACCTCAATCTGAGCACTCCCTGATGCTTCAGTCAGTAGATGATCAAGGGGGACCTTGGGTTTTATTGGAGGTTCAGCTGTCCTTCACCTTCTTTGACACCAGCACCTTTTGGTGTATTACATCTGCTTTTCTTTTTAGTCAGTTTAAACTGACCATCTTGATAATCCTATGAGCGCTAATGCAATATGCAGTTGCTGCTGATTGATGACGTTGTGGATGTGTCTCACTCACATGCCTGATCATACAACAGCAGAATGCCAATTACAATTAGCTATGGAATATTAACTTTTATCCTGAGAGTGAACAGTGGCTCCCTATTCCATATTCTACCTACCCCAAAATTGCACAGATACCTGTAACCTGGTCTATTTTTGCACATTTGTCCAATGACAATGCATATCTATGTGATGGATAATCTGCCAACAACAAAAAGTGCCTTTCCCTGGGAATAAATCCACAATGAAAACTACAATTTGTTGTCTTTTCTGTGACTTCCAAAATTAGCTTTCGGTGGTGGCCACCTCAGTTTGCCTTAGGGCAAGATCTGCCACGGCTGCTACTTGGATTTAACTGCATCATTAGGACATATTTTGCCCCATCTAAACATGTCATATAGTGAGATCTGAAGCAGCTGTTACATAACAGCTATTAATGATGTCTTGAGAAAGTGCTGGAACCCACTAGCAGGTTCTTTCCCTTTCAAACACAAATTACTACCATCCACATTTACAAATTCCAACAAAGTGTTCTTTGTTGGGGGCCTTGGCTAAAAATCTCTCAATCTACACTTTTTAAAACTGTGATTAATATTATCATGAGAACCAAGTCACAGAACAGGGAGAGAGAACACATTTCAGTATTTGTCATCGCAAATGTTTTCAACTCCATACTGGCAACGCTTGTGTTTATCTGTTCTGCCATGATTTACTGGAGAGAGATGAAAACTCACAGATGCTCTCCAGTATCCGTTCCACCTGAACTGACATATGAGCCCATATGGAAGACTGATTAGCTGGGTCAGTGATGTTAAGTTGCTTCTTCGACATGTGACAGTTTGAATGCCAATGCCCTCTACCGTATCAGGGATCAAACCAACACAATTTTATAAATTCAGCCGGCAAAACATTACATAAATGACATTGCTTTTTCCCCCCTAGTTTATTGTGTGGGTGGTTTTATTTTAGAAGACCATCACTAATAGCTTATATATTTGGCACAGGGATTCCTTCCCAGGTGAGTAACACTGGGGGGAAAGGGTTGTTTGTTTGTTCGTTTGTTTGTTGACTTTTTGGTTTTTAATGATCCCCATTCTTGTACATGTTAAGGATAGGAACAAATTCAGGAACATTTTTGCTGCCTTTCAAGCCACCTCAAACTCCATTCTCTCTTTTACACACACACACACACACACACACACACACACACACACACACACACACACACACACACACACACACACACACACACACACACACACACACACACACACACACACACACACACACACACACACACACACACACTTTATAATAAAGCATTGCCAGATTTTTTTCTTTCTCCCAGAGACCTGTGGAACTCAAGTTCACCTTAAGCCAGTTAAGAATATCCCATAAAAGTGAAACAAGAGGGGCGGAATTATTGGACAAGGGACTTCTGGACAAGAGGATGATTCATCAAATGCCGTGGAGCCAACAATTACTTTTTTGCTTCAGGCAACTAAACACACAGTTGTGCATCAGGTAACAAATATATAAATCTAACAGGATATATAGTTGGATGGAGAAAATTGAGAAATTCTATTCTCTCTGCAAAAACAAGACCAGGAGCAAACAGTGGTACAGGTCGTGAATTGCTAGTTTAAAAAATAGAGTAAACGTGAAGAAGAATACTAAAATGATCATAGCACCAAAGTATAGTTTAAATGACATTCCTGAAGAATTCAAAGACCATTTAAAGAACATATTTGCATTACTAAATTCAAGTGAGTGTGAAGCAGTAGAAATGTGGAAAAGCCAGATGTATTATCAGGGAAAAATTTACAAAGTCTCTTTTTTTGAAACCAAAAGAAAAGATAAATGTAGGTGGATGATTAGTAAAGATCTCAACATCATTAAGAACAGATTGGAAGCAAATGTGAAAAGTGAAAGAAATTTGAGAAGCATCCTTCCTGAATGCAACATTTGAGCAATATCCATGTAGAAACAAAGATAACTATTATAATAAACGTTGTTAATAAATAAAAAGGTTATTTATTTATTTATTTATTTATTTATTTATTTATTTATTTATTTATTTGTTTGTTTGTTTGTTTGTTTGTTTGTTTGTTTGTTCGATTTATATCCTGCCCATCTTGCATAAGGTCCAAGAAATCACAGGTAATTTAAAAATAGGTCATTCGTAGATCAATAAGGGAATATATAATCTGATCAAGATAAAATAAAGGAAATAGTATACTGAAGAAGTACACAGAACAGGGCAAAGCTAAAAGATTCCTTCAGAGCAGAGTGGTTTGATGAAGAAACAGCAATTTCAGAAAGTGAAGTGAAAGCTGTTCTCAATGCACTTAATAAAAAATAAATTATTATGAGATAAAGGGAATATAAGCATAGGTATTTCAAGCTTCCAAGACTGAATCTATCAAAATCCTGTCAAGAACATGTCAGAAAATACAAACAAAACTAAACAATGGCCTACAGAGTCCAAGCATTCAATTTACAATCCAGTTCCAAAGAAGGGATTTGCCAAGAAATGCAGTGACTACAGGATTATCAGATTAATCTCCCCTGTAAATAAAGTGATGCTCAAGATTTTCAACAAAGACTTTAATCCTGCATGGAGCAATAAAAGATTCTCAGGCATAAGGATGTGTCATCAGAGGTCAAGTCCCACATAGTTCATACAATTTTGTTTCTGAGTGCAGAGGGGAAAGCTGGAAATGAAGAAAACAGCCAAGGGGAAAAATAATCTGTTCCAAATGTGTTGTTGGTGGAGAGGTTGAAAAATACCACAGACCACCAAACCCCCCAAACAAATAGTTTCTAGATGAAATCAAACCTGAACTCTTCCTAGAAACTAAAATGACTAAACTGAGGCTATCATATTTTGGTCATGTCATATTGAGAGAAGACTCAGTGGAAAGGACAGTCACAGTAGGAAAAGTTGAAGGCAGCAGGAAAAGAGCTAGACAAAACATGAGATAGATCAAAACAATAAAGTCATTACACCTTGAGTTCGCAAGACAGATGCAGGAGATTGGACTCTATGGCCTTATGGGCCCCTTCCAACTTCATTATTCTGTGATTTTATGATTTGTATAACATTGCTTCATTGGCTTTCCATAATTCAGAAGTGTGTTGATGGACATAAGAACGACAAATTGATTTTCACCACTGTGTCTTTTATTTCAACAAATTATAAATTGAGTTTATATTCATGATAGGAAGGGAAAGCAACAGAGGATCGCAATGCATCTTAGGAGTCTTTACAGGTTACTCAAGTTTCTACTCAAGACAGTACAGTTAAACACAAAGACAAGGACTTATGAAATATTGTTGTTGTTTAGTGATTAAGTCATGTCCAACTCTTCACGATCCCAGGGCCCTCCTGTCTTCCGCTGCCTCCTGAAGTTTGGTCAAATTCATGTTGGTAGCTTCGATGACGCCATCCAACCATCTCATCCTCTGTCGTCCCCTTCTCCTCTTGCCTTCACACTTTCCCAACATCAGGGGCTTTTCCAGGGAGTCTTCTGAAATATAGGATCTGTCATTTATTACCTATAGAGATGGACATCAGGGAAAGACAATTAAATTACCAATATACTGTAATTAAGAAGTGTTTATTGATTTTGGGCGTCAAACCTGTACACATGCTAGTTCTTCAGCACCTTTGCTTTATCAATACCTTGTTGTTTTAGAAAGATTACTTTACTTCATCTATCTCTGATGCCCACATTTCCGCCAATTTTGCTGAGCGTGCAAGTTCATTTAGCCTTCAAACTCCCCACCCCATCCCAATTTGTGAGCAGCTTCCATCTAAACATTTGCTGAGTCAAATCCACTAAAATGGTTTCTCTGTGATGATTGCAAGATAAATCAGGTAAGGTGAGGTGGAAGTGCTATTGATCTGGCATCTATCATCAAATTCCCTGTGTGTTATGACAGCTATTGAAAAGTATGAGATGCCAAGTGCCTCCAGGTCCTCTTGGAATGATCTACAAGTATAATGCATGTAGCTGGGGGCATTGGGTGCCACTTTTGCAGCTGATCTTTTAAAAATTCCCGGAAAAGGAAGCAGTCACTTTCTTTGAAATAAGGGAATTAACTCCAAAGGATATGAGGAAGCTGCCTTATAACTGAATTAGTCTACTTTCTCAGTTATTAAAAAGAAAACACACTTTCCTCCTACCATATGGAAGGTGGTAGAAACGGCTCCCACCTGAAGATTTACCAGACAGCGGTAAGGTATACCATAACCCATCGAGCAATAGTTGATCCTGGGATAGAGCATTTCCGTGCATAGTGGTAGGGAAATTCCATATAATCTGAATCCAAAAAGGGTCAATTGCGCAGAATAATCTGCTTCAGAGTATTCAGAAGGTACATCACCTTTGAAAATAATTCTTTTCACCTCAATTCCCACTTGCAGATCAAGGCTTGCAGGATAAAATACAAGTTTTTAAATCCCCTATGAAGAAGGATCTTTGGACTCACTAAGTAGTAGTTGTAGAAGGGGTAGCCATGTTGGTTTGTGCAAGCATTCTGGGTGAAAACAATGTGAAAATAGTAAAAGAAAATGTGGTGGCACCTTAAAGATTAAATTTTAATTTTTTTTCTGTGTGAGCTTTTGTGAGCAAGTGGGTCTGATGAAGTGAGCTTGTCCATGAAAGCGCACATTAAAGATTATAAAAGTTAGTCTTCAAGGTGCTACCACTTTTTTTAAAAAATCTATTTTTACTTTGTTTTTACGTCTAATTGACTCACTAAAACAGTGGTTCCCAACCTTGGGCTCCCTGATGTTCTTGGACTAAAATTCATAGAAGTCTCTACCACTAGCTGTGCTGGCCAGGATTTCTGGGAATTGTCATCCAAGAACACCTGAGGACCCAGGAACCACTGCACTAAAACATCCTTCTAGTACCATTCAGGGCCTAAACACTGAAAAGATTATGCTGTCCCCTATGAATATAACAAGCCACAGCCAATGTTTGGAAAAACCCACATAAGGTGCACGTTATATGCATAGGAATGCAGTAATTTAATTGCATAGCATATGGCAAAAAAAAAAAAAACCACATTTATTTCTACGTGTTCCATAATATTCCTTAATTTAGAACCAAATTGGCTGGAAGCAAACCTAAAACTTACACTAATGTAAGTCAGTTGGCATACATTTCAAATTGCTGGAAGTTAAGGAGTCAGCACAGGTATTTGCCGTTGTGCATCCAGTTATGTGGCTGGTTTGTGACAGCAAATGCCCATGTGGACTTCTTAACCTGCAGCAATTCACATCTGAGTTTATGCCCATGATTTATTGTACACTGGTAGGGGGTAATAGGATTCTGCCATTGTATATTATTATTTTGTATTTCTTCTGCATTTTATTTTAATTTTTCCACTTCATCCATACTTTGTTGTTCTCTCACAAGGTTTTCTATGATTTTATTTCATTTCAGTTCGAAGTGTTTGACTTTTACTTGTAACTTCTTTAATTTTTTTCCTCCCCTTTATTAATCCATCTACACTTTTTGTTTTCTGTTGTTGTCTTTAGGTGCAATAATCTGCCTTCAGAGGATTTACATTCATTGTGTAATACAACTTCAAATGCTTCCAGTAAAAACATCTGCTGCTCTTCCTGCTTATGATCCTTGATTTGCTCCTTTATGCTTAAAACTATTAAATACAGATTAATATTTTCCTTCATATCAATATAATAGATTAAAAAGTAGAGTAAGTACCATTACTATTTCTAAATAGTATGAATAAGAAAAAAGTAATCCACCAGATTAATCCAAAGAGTAAAAACTGTTATTTACAAATGTCATGTCTTCCTATAAGTAATTCCAATAAAATTTAGGAATTAATCTAAATGATGAATCTAATTTATAATCATTAACACCTTTGGTTCATTTTGTTCTTACAATTACTTGCAGATGTCTTCTGTTTTTATATCTGCCAAAATCCTGTTACTTCGTGTAGTCAATTGCACTACAGTTGGCCCATCAAATTAATGGGCATTTACTGTATTTGGTGAGTCCTCTGTAAGTTCCATTGATTCAAATCACTCTACTCTGTCTGCAACATCTTATGCTAACATATCTTACTTTAAGTCTACCCTAGTTCAGCCATTCTGTGGCTTGTTTTTGCTCTCCTTTGTCTTCTCTCTTTGTCTTCCCTTTTTAAAAAAAAATTACCAAAGTGCTTCACCAAAAGGACAATAAGTTAACTCTTGACCTGAAGTTGAACCCACATACATTCCTATAGAGCACTTACTCAGAGTCTTTAAGATATCAAGAAACGTGTTCTTTTTAGCAAACAGAACCTGTTCTCCTTTGACAAGTGATGCCCCCCCTCCATATTATGGGTCTCCTGCAAGTTACCTAACTGTGCTTCAAACAGCTGAAGCTTAAAGAGCATTTATGCTCACCAGATGTAATGTCCTACCCTCAGCCTTACTCCATGGTAGTTTCAAGGGAATCCCACACCAAGAAAGACAGTACGCATACAGAGATAGTGTGCCTGAATTTCTGTCACATAAACTATTGCACTGAACATTTTATGAACAAATTAGGAGTGATCTGATCTCCCCCCTGCTGCATAAATATCAAGGTTGCTCAGATAAGTGATTGGTCTTGTATTGCCTATCAGAACAGAATTCCCACATAATAGGCTCAAGTTGCTAATATTTTCCTAGCTGAATATACAGAAGGGGTGTGTTCCTTGCAGATACCTGGATTCTGTATGTGGTCCTTGTTTTTCCTTCTTCTTTTCTCTTTGCATTGTTTGGCTTTGCATATTTGTGTGGGTCATATGGCCACAAAAACTTAATGATATATAGATATGTTAACTCTTGAACGTAAGTTGAATCCACATACATTTCTATATAAGAAAAGTGTTTGTGAGTAGTAAAAATTAAACCTTACTTTTGATACTATCAAAGACTGACTAATTAAGGCCTCTCCCTGCCTTTTTTTCCTCTAGTGACAGAATATTGGCTTTCACCAGCCACGTGGAGCCACTGCTATGTTAGGAGTGTTTCCAAGCACCTAGCCTCTGGCTCTGCGGCCAGAGACCTAAACCACTGAGCTATCTAGCAGTTCTTTAGTTATGTTGTGCAATCTGTGTTGCCCTAATAGTGTGTAATTTGCCAACATCCTGAAGTGGCTCTCTTAAGCCCCTTCACAACCTGGCAAATTAACAGCTGACAGTTTGTTTTGGAGTCATTTTTTCAGGTGATGGGATGTGCTGGAAACAAATAAAAACAGAATGATTCTACCCCCACAAAAGAAGTAGAAGTCCCTAACTAGGGTTGCCAGATACATGAGTACCAAAAGGAGGACATAGAAAGACAAAAAAGAGGACAGAGGAGGACGTACCATAACCCCCGCTTTTCTCCACCCTCAGCCGCAAACACACAGCTCTCCTCACTGTTTTTTGAAGCAAAATGAAACCCTCTGGCAGCGCCAGCTATACAAAGGCAGGAGCGCTACAGGCTCCCTGGGAGAAACCTTAAGACAAGGAAGGAGAGTGCAGGGAAAAAGCAACAGGGGCATCCTGTGGAGGTGGTGGTTTTGTAAAGGGCTTAGCCACCCAAAGGTGAACCAGCAGGGAAAGCGGGAGAGCTCAGGGAGCAGCTGGGCTTCCCTCCGAGCTGCCGCCAATCCAGGTTTTTCAGCTGCGCTCTTCCCGCAGCGCAAAGAGGAGAAGTTGAGCAAACACGAAGCATGGTGGCCGCTGCTGTAATTCATTGGGTCTTGAAGCTGTCTCAAAGGGGGAGGAGAGGAGAAGGAAGAGGAGTTGCTGCTGCTCACCTGTGGGAAGGAAAATGCCTGGCTGCGTGCCGCTGAAAGTCTCTCACTTGCCAGAGAGAAGCGGACCCAGTCGGTCAGAAAGACATACGGCTTCTGGTTCTCGCTCGCCTGCCCGCTTGCCCGCACCATGAGCTCTAAGACACACCCACCATGAGCGCAACATATTCAAAAGCCAGACATTTTAAAGGTTTTTATCTTTGCCTGCTGGACGGAGGACATTAGGCTAAAAAGGAGGACATGTCCTCCTTTTGCCGGACATCTAGCAACCCTATCCCTGACGGGGCCTAGAAAGGAGCAGGTAGGAGTGCTCAGGGGACAGGCAGGTTCACTATGACAATTGTAACTCCTTATGATCATTGGAAGAAGGAGCAAACAAACCATCTCCACAGCAAACCAAACAATGCCCTTCTGATTACACCTGAAAATTGTTTGACTGTCCTCAGCTCATGGAAAGGGAGCATGGAAAGAGCCTCCCCAAAGAAAGTGTGAACTGAAAAAAAAATACATTTGGAGATCCATCGGGCAATCACCACAATCTCTTGGCTGATCTTCCACTCTGGAAGCAACACTGAATTGCTTTTGACAAGAATGAAGTTGTTCAAGCCCAGGTCTCCCCAAAGGTCTGCTCGGCTTCTGTTTGCTAGCATATTGAGCATACCTTATGACTGTATGGCAACCACTGCTGTGTTGTCCCCAGTCCCCACTACAAATTTCTTGATTAACCTGCATCTTTCCCAGCTGCTCGTGCCTCCTAACCTGAAAAAGGTTTTACAGACAGAGATTAAAGAGCAGGATGATCGATAGGTAGCAGACTGCTGGAGAGATGATTGCACAACCAGACAGGACACTCATGTGGTCACCTTCTCACTAAGATAACAGTCAGAACCCAAAGTCCCAGCCAATCTGTAATGATGATGATGATGATCCTCATTTATTCTTATGATCCTGACATAAGCCTGCCTTATGTAGTCACTGGATGCTGAATGCTGCTTGATAATATGGACCAGACAATGCATCCGGTCAGGTTTTTGATAGCTGCAGCTTCCTGGAACTAAGGCCTATAACAATTTTGTGAAGCTGAATATTGGCAAATCAGCCAAATATTTTGCAAAACACAAGATGGCCAGATAATGTTGTGGGTTTCCTCCCCCCCCCCATTTCTTTCCAGCTTCCAGATGGAAGTTCAGATTGTTTGGATGAAGAACCGCAAGAATTTGGTGTGCCTCCAAATTCTCTATGCATCTTTGGGAATTTCATTTGTCAGAAATAATTGTGGCTTCATTTTATTTATCCCAAACTGTAAAACAGGATTTTGTAACTTGACACCTACAAGGTAAGCGCAGCCAAGCAATGGTGTATGGCAGCCGCTCAGATACGTGACAACAATCCCAAAGCATCAGACAACTCATGTTTCTATAGACATTCCAAAACTACATGTTTATTGAACTCTGCATACCTTGCATGGTTGTAGGCTGGGGCACACCTGGCTGCTTGTGCTCGCCTGTTTCGTAGGAAACGGGCCTTTATAAGGCCACCTCACCCTTGTTCAGGCCTCTGCTGAAGGGATGACATCCCACCCACCCGCACTCAGGATTGAGTGCAAGTCTAGCTGGCCCCTTTGGGGATGGATAGGAATTTTGGACCCATATCACTTATGGTTGTTGTGGGTTTTTAATATCACTTTATTGGCATATTGAACAAAAGGCGTTGGGGTAATTTTCCCCTATCCCATACTGAGGGCCCTATGGGGCAAGGATGGGCTGATCAAGGGTGGTATTGCAGTTAAATAGGTCACACTGGGTGGTAGCGCAGATGGGGAAAGGAGTAGCAGTGAGTTCCAAAGGTTGCATCTGGTGTGTTTTGCAACCAACGTCTTGATGGTGCAGATCCTGAGGTTCAATTGTTGGGATGGGGTGATGCACGGTTGGCCAGCCATGGCCACTGGAAACCTAAAGTCATTGTGAGACTTGGGTGGCTGGGGGTGGGGAGGGTCATCTAAGTGTTAGTTGTCCGGGAACTGTCTGCTGACATGACAGCACCAGCCTGAGGCTTGGAATTTGCCAGATGGGGTCAGAGTTGTGGTAAACAAGTGCCTCTGGAGCCTGCCTCAGGGCTCTGCACTACAGTAGGTCCTTCTGCAGGAACTGGGGAAGTTAAAGGTTAATGAGTTAATAACGTGTGGCTCTAGTTAAGGCCATCATCTGTGTCTTCTCTCTTTATTTCCGGGGTGAGGAGACAAAGGATCTCCTCAGATGCCACCTGTTAAATGATAGAGTCAGCATCATAAGAATCACCCCAGGAAGGGAAGCTGAAAGACTTTGGCTGACTTTAATGTCTTGAAAGGCTGGGGAGGTCTAAGAGCTTACTGTTCAGTTGTAAATGATCGCAAAAAAATATTTCCCATCTGTTTATTGCATGTGCTAGCCAGCTGATCCCTGCATTCTAATTTATCTTATTACCTCTTCCCCGTACCTTCTTTTGACTTGGCTCTCCCTGCAGGCACTTTCTGTATAACTCCCCTGCTCTGTGGGCAGCTGGGATTAAATGCAGGGAGAAAACCAACTAATCTACCAATTAAAGCTATAACCTCCCTTCTGCCTGACTCCTCCACCACAGGCGTGCTAGGCAGATCTTTCAAGTCGCTCTCATTTAAGGAAGCAAATATTCCACCTATAAAACTATCATTATCAGCCAAGTGGAGAATGACTTTCCTCATTTGCATGCATTAGCCACAGCTTCTGACGAAGGTACGCGTTGTCTGCCTTGCACTCGTTGCTTTTTAAGTTGAAAAGAGGAAATATTTCGGAGTGCGTGCCAGAAGTGTACAGATAATTGCTTGGTATCCAAGCACCCGGCTCATATGCATAACACCCCAACTGTTTCGTCAGAAGTTGCACTCCCTGGCGAACGGAAGCTAAACCTGAAAAGAGGAGAGAATCCTTTAAAAGGGCTTGTGTAGGGTTTCTGCCCTGCAAAGCTGTGAGTTAACCCATCTGCCTGAAGACTTTTATCTGAATTATTATTATTTTTTTAGCCATACTAAACCAAATACTGGAATCCCCACCCAACAAGGCCAAATTGTAACAGGATGCTAAGTAATAAGATCCATACAAATATTGTCTTTCTCTACGTCTTCTTCTTCCTTTACTTTTCTTGATTGCTTTCCCAATTTTTAATGCAACTACAAGGGCAGCAGAAGTGACTTCCATGTGAATAGAAGCAGCAATCATGGGCTCTTTAATGAATTGTGTTCATAAACTGTTTTATCACTCTTTTACTGTTTTAGAAATTAGTTTTACCACACTTTATTTTGCTCATAAACCACATTCAGTTTTTCTCTCCCAAATAAAAAGCAGTATTAAGAATTCAGATTAATAAATAAGTAAATAAGAAAATAAATAAATGTTGTTACACGGGTACGGCAGCCATTTTAGCCTGCTACCACAAAAATACAAAGAATCTTATGGCATCTTAAAGGAGTGTTATTTTCCATAAGCTTTTGAGGTCTCCAGCACAGGAAAGGTTCAGCGAAATAAAATGTTCATCTTCAAGACGCCAGAAGATTGGATGTTACTGTCATTATTATTATTAAACTATGCATTTACAGAATCCATCTGTATATCTACCTGTCGATATGTAGAGGAGGGGCCTTTCATTCTTTTCTCTTTAGCACAGAGGTTCCCAAACTGTGTGCTGCAGCTCCCTGGGGTGCCAGTAAACTCAGCCAGGGGCACAACGGAATCCCTTCATCCTTTGCTGCCACCTTCCCCTCCCTTCCTTTGACCAGCAAGTCTCCCCGCATGCCAACAGGGATCATGTCTAATGCCACGCCCATGCCCTGGCACAGACCCCACCTGCACAGGAGGGGAAAGAGGGAGATGTGAGTTGAAAAGGTTTGAGAACCACTGCTTTTAGCATGACATTTCCAACCAAGCTGAATTCTGACATCTCCATCACAAAAGGCAAATAGGAGTAATGTATGATTACGGCCCCACCCCCCATATTTGTGTGCGGAGAATCAGCTAAGCATGATCTTTTTTTAAAAAAAGAACCAGAAAAGTTCTTGCAAGGTTAGAAGCTCTACTTCTGCATAGGCCGTATGCTGTGGTTTATTGCTGCTACAGACGCATTTTGCAGTAAAAGAAAATGTTGGAAGAAAACTGACACATGTAGCCTGCTCTTTAGTTACCCATGTGATGGAACTGCAAAAAGGAGGGGATTTAATAAGTAACTCTTTCAAGTGAGTGCTGTGGATGTACTTTGTGTCACTGTAACAGGAAACTTGTGAAAGTATATCTGGGAAGGTCTTTCCAGTTGGTCACACATTGTCAAAGACAGTGAAGTTAAGCTGAGACAAATACAAAGAGGACCCCAAGATGGGGAACTTATTTTACTAGGAGTAGAGATTGAATATCCATGTGCCTCATTTATCTTAGAAATAGGAGGTTGGAATAAGATGTATGATAGCATTCAACAAACAGAAACATCCACAATGTATTCATGAAGGCTTTCATGGCCGGGATCTAATGGGTTTTTCGGGCTCTTTGTCCATGTTCTGAAGGCTGTTCTTCCTGATATTTCACCAGTCTCTTTGGCCAGCATCTTCAGAGGACTGGAGTAGGACTGGATTGGCGAAATGTCAGGAAGAACAACCTTCAGAACATGGCCAAAGAGCCCGAAAAACCCACAACAACCATTAGAAACATCCCCAGTTGGCTAGAAAACATAATAGAGCAACTTTGGTGATGCAAGAAACAGTTGACTACAAAGTGTACATTATGTTGTTCTCCAGCCTAACTCATGAGAGGGCACAATTTTACCAGCTGCTGAAAATGAAACATAAAGGCACACAAAGTGTTTGGGTTGTTTGGGCTGAACTGAGAGGCCAGCTACACGGGAGTTTATCCTGTTCTGTAGCCCCCTGCTGGAACAGTTGGGATCACTCTAAGAACCACTGACCTCACTACATTCTTGTTAGAGCATCCCAACTGTCTCTAATGGGGACCAATCCATCCCAGATACGTCTACGGTTGGAGCCTACTGTTTATTTGGAATTATTAGGATTAGTGATGGGGACAAATCTAAGAATGGATCAGCTTTTTTGATGAAAATAGCAGTCATTAAATATTCATCAATACATATTTGTCAAATTTTAAGTCCCAACAAATATGGATCCATGAGTATTTCCCCATTTTTATTCGTCTTTGTAAATTAAAAAAAAAAACACCATTCTGCCTACTGGCTGCCAATCACTTGATCAGTGAGCCGATAGGCAGCCACCCATCTCCACAGCAACCCACACACACAGTCTACCCCCAGCCCCTTCCTTTCCCTACCTTAGCCCCCACCCAGCCCCGCCGACACCCCCTTACCGTAATCGCTGCTGCTGCTGAGGTCTCCATCTGGTCTCCGCAGCCTGCCCTTTGCAAAGATGGTGGCTGTGGCTTCACTTTGGGTAGGGAAGCTGCAGCTACCAGCCTGGATTCTCTTAGCCTGCCTTAAGGGCATCCAGGCTGCCCTTTGCAAAGATGTAGGCTACAGCTTCTCTGCCCTAAATGAAGCCACAGCTGCCATCTTTGCAAAGGATGAATATAAACAGCAAAATATTCATCAATCCATATTTGTCGTGACTTAAAATTTGACTAATACGGATCAATGAATATTTAACGAAACAGCTATTTTCATCAAAAAAGCTGATCTGTTTTTATATTCATCCCCATTTCTAATTACCAGTCATTAGCTTACTCTGCAGAAGGAATTTCATTATACCGGTATAGTAGTATGAATCACCATACCATCTGCACATAGCTAATCCCATCTGACTTCCTAAGCTGGGCCAGGTCAAACCCTGTTCGTATTGGGTGTGAGACCATCAGCAAGCTGTAGGGATTTTCAGGTACCTGAATCCTTGAAATGCTACTGCCAGCTAGAACTGAAAGAACTAGATGAGATGGACCTATGATCTGATTCGAGGCAAAGCAGCTCCCCATGTTCCTATGCCTTTCTCGCCCACAAAGGTAAGTCATGTCATCACTTCCAATATTTCACTTCCAAGCTGTCAGAAAAAGTACATTTCCTGGCACCCTTCCATCCGACATACAACCAGGGAGAAGAGGGGTGGGAGAAGAGAGTCAGGTTTTCTCCTTTCAATCACTTCCAGAAGAAGCAAAAGATAAGCTGTGGGTGAGAGTCTAAAGGGTGTGTTTGTGCCTATGCAGGAAAGACCAGGAGATAAAAATTTTCTGTTTTGAATTTTAACCCAAGTCTTAGAGGAACTTTAGGGTTCCCACTGCTTGCTTTGCAATGAGACCAGCACCTGGATTTATGATGCTAAAACTATTCACCTCTTATTACCAGTTTCAGTCCTCAGACTGAAGCAGATGAATATTCATTTCCTCACTGTGGGCCATGGTCTCTGAAACCTGACACCTTTTATATTGTCATATAAGATTCTGTTTTTGAATCTCTTTTCAGTCTCTGACAAGTTATTTCCAAAGACAGAAAAGTAAAGCAGACAATATACTTCTCTAATCTTTAGCCTTTTGTGCAATCCACCAAGATAATTGTAATGAAAGTGTTTAAGGAGAATGCTGGTTGACTGCACTTGGCCATGAACAATTCCTATTGAAATTCCCCAGTCTGTTTATGTGTATGCATATGTATGTATATCTTCAGCTAGAGCGTGTGCACCTGCTCACATGCACACACACATACACAGAGAGAGAGAGAGAGAAAGAGGAAGAGTTTTTTAAGTGAAAGCACACAAAAGAAGTGTTGGAATAAGGGGAAGCCTCTACCCGTTTTCACCTCCTGCTGTGAATTCTCAAGGAGAACATTATTGATTTTTTAAAAAAGAGCATGTGCAGGAAGTGTTCAGTGTATTTTGTAAGATAACTTGGGCTTTTTCATTGAACCACGTGATTGAACTTATTGTAAAAACCAGACCACAGCTCCATGCTTGAATCTCAAGTTCAAAATGTAGGTTAAAAGTTCACAATGTAGGTTAAATGACAGCAAGAGGAAAAATGGACTAAAAAGTTTAACTAGAGGTGAACTGTATTTAATGAATGTGAGATAGCATGCCTGCATTTCCAGTGTCAATGACTCAACAGTTTAATTAGCAGTTGTAGTGAAGACTATTGAAGTTTGTAAGCAACATGCTCCTATCATAATTCTTTGCCCTAAGGGGAAGGGGGGAGCTAAATGATTAACTCACCCAAAACAGGGCCAATGCTATCTGCCCCAAAAGCGTTTATATTCTATATGCTTTACTTTGCTATTCAAACATGTCAAAGGTGAGAGTGGCTTTCTTAGCAGAATGCACAGAAAAGCGAATAAGCACTGTAATCGCTCGATCCGCAGTGCTGGGAGGTCAGAGGAGCTACATATTACCTGTGATAGCAAGGGGACTCACCGAAACCTGTTCCATCTGCACTACCCTCCTCTGTGGCTGATTGTTTTCCACCCATTCAAATAGTTTGCACACCTTGACCAGTGCGAGATAGCCCCCCCCCCAAAAAAACGCGCCTGCATCCAAGGGCCAATCAGGATGCGGGTCAAAAATTCCTATGCGGCCCCAATAGGTGACCAGAAAACTCATACTAGTACATAGGGTGGGTGGGTGGCTTGCAAGCCTTGAAAGAGGCCAATGAGAGGGAAGAGCTCTCTTTTAATATGCTGTTCCTTCCCCCTCCCCTCCTGGGCCGCATTTGTGAGAATACCCAAGTCTCGCGATATCTTGGGAGGAGAGCAATGGAGCTCTGCTCTGCCGAAGAGCGATCGTCAGCGGAGCCGGAATTTGTCATGCGAGCTTGTCCACATAGTCTTCATTGTTAACTCATTTCCACTGCCCTAAATAATTTATATACTACTAGTCTCCAGTATTTTATAGCCATGGCTCTATAGGCTCCCACTGCAATGAACGATATCAGTTCACAATGCACCATTTCCTCATTAGACATCCATCAGCATTTCACAAACATCATTCATTCACATAATGTGCCAGCTACACAATTAGGCTGTACAATAGATTACACTAAATTACCGTTTCCTACAAAGTAATGTCTTGTTTCAGGCTTCAGGACACGATCGTAACAAAACTGTTGGGTAGGGGGGGGAATGAAAAAAAAAGTTGTCTCATGTCATTACAAAATTCAAATGCAGTAGTTTCTCACCCTAAAAAAAATTGCTAAAGCCCAGGACTCTGCCATGGCAATTTCTAGATCTCCTGTACTTTGTCTCAATAGCTTGATAAAAGAATGGCATATGACTGTGAAGGAAGGAGCCAAAGTGTTCTTGTGGCAGTCTTTCTCCGACTTTTCCCACCCTGTATCATTGTAATCTATAATCGTAGAACCACAAAGCTGGAAGATACCCTATGGATCATTGGGTCCAGCCTTTGCCAAGGAGGCCCAATGGGGAAGCGAACACCCAACCTCTGGCTCCAAAGCCAGAGATGTTAAACCACTGAGCTATCCAACAGTTCCTTATCTTCTTATTTCTTCCATCCGATATCCTTACCACTCCGAGGAACGGTTCCTCTAGTACTCCCATCGATACAACTCAGCATTTTTGCTTTAAAAATACTCCATTGGAAAGTTTGTGTACAAACAATCACAGACCTTTGAATTTTCATTTGCATCCAAATTATAAGTAAAGGAAGATAGTTTAGATCCCTGCAAGATTTCCATGTTTCATGTAGACTCAGGGAAGAGTCAGTTTTCATAACAAGCAAACACATCAGCTGGATAAAAGGTTAGGTGCCTTTATACTTTAGTCCCGTAAAGGGGCTGAACATGCTTTAAGGGACCATAGAATTGCACAATTGGATTCCAAATATGTAGGGCTTTCCCCAAGTGCCATGCAGTGTCCTTGTAGCAAGGATGAGCACCTGAGCCTGAAAAGCCCATGAAGGTAAAGAACAACATAGCTCTGCCTTCTCAAATGGTGGACAATGGTGGCAGGACCCCATAGCCCCTTTAAAATGTATGCAGTGCCTGAGACAGACATTTGTATATTGTACTGCGTGCCAGACAAAATTTGCCTACCAGTTTTTATGGAAAGAAATTGACAAATGCTGTAGGAAGAAAAAGACAAAGAGTTCAACCAGTGTTGGTTCAGGTTCAGTTGAAGGTCACCTCACAGAAGACAAATCCACAAATGAAATGGAACACAAATTGATTTTTGAGGAGACTACTAAACTGCCCTAAGATTAAGCTCCAATAAGGGTATAGACACATTTCTAGGCATGGCACACTCCTCTGTTTCTAAACGGCAGTAAGTGTTTCAGGATTATATGTCTCTATGGCTACACAAACTTTCCAGGTCCTATAGTTTCATTTTCCACCTCATTAATTGTAATGAAAGGATAGGTCATCCACTCTACTTCTTCCTCTTGATATCGCTGAGTTCGTGTCATCCTTCTGGGATTGAAAATGAAGAGCATGGAGGGATTAAAATTTCAGTGCTATATTCTAGAAGAGAGGTAGGAAAATGTGACCACAGGAGGCTCTTGGAGGGCATTTTGATGGCTGTGAGGTTGCCTTAGAGACCCTCAGTAAACATTAAAAAGAACATTTGGGCCAAAAAAGCCTTATTTCTGCTCTCAAGGTTTCCAGTAGAAGCAGTTTTTGCACTGAGACATTTTCAAGGCCCAATAAGGCCCCCACTCTGAAGTACAAAGGGGAAAAAGGAATCGGAAAAACACAAATTCCTTTCCTGAGTACTTCCTGTTTCCAATTTAAAAATGGTGGAAATCAGTGAACTTTGGGTCTGGTGTAAACTGCTGGGTGATTGGGGATAAAAATGCCCCATCCCCAATCCCTGCCAGGGCTATCTACCCTAGTGTAGATTCACCCACTAGAATGAAGGATGCCATAGTAAGGGGGTGGGGTTCAAATCTATGAATCTGAGCAAAGTATTTGCTTTGTAAGAAGCAACTTATCATTACTAGACAGTTTTTTATCTTCAATATTTCTCTCTCAGAGGAATTCACAACCAAGCTAAGCACTGGGTGAGTAAAATCCATTCATCTGCTCATCCATGCCCACACAAGATGGTGAAAATTGACTCAACTCAGCAGATCTCACCCCTACGACAGGGTCCTCGACTAGTGCTGAAAGGATTATACCTCTGAAATTGGTGGATTAATTGGTCTATTATGGATTTGACAAATATTTGTATTCTGGTCTTGAGCATCGCACTGCAATATATTTTTCTTCTTGGAACCACTGAAAAACATAATGAGGAATTGCGGCTTACCTGTCTCAAAGCAATCTAAGTTTTTGTTGCTCAGTTGGAAAAAAATATTCTTCGTTGTTGTTTAGACGTTATGTAGTACCCTACTCTTTGTGACCCCAAGTCTTCCACTGCCTCCCAGAGTTTGGTCAAATTCATGTTGGTCGCTTCGATGACACTGTCCAACCATCTCATCCTCTGTCATCCCCTTCTCCTCTTGCCCTCACACTTTCCCAACATCAGGGTCTTTTCCAGGAAGTCTTCTCTTCTCATGAGATGGCCAAACTATTGGAGCCTCAGCTTCAGGATCTGTCCTTCCAGTGAGCATTCAGGGTTGATTTCCTTCAAAATGGATAGGTTTGTTCTCCTTGCAGTCCAGGAGACTCTCAAGAGTCTCCTGCAGCACCACAATTCAAAAGCATCAATTTTTCAGTGGTCAACTTTCTTTATGGTCCAGCTGTCACTTCCATACATCACTACTGGAAAAAACATACCTTTGACTTGGCAAGGTGATGTCTCTGCTTTTTAAGATGCTGTTGAGGTTTGTCATTCCTTTCCTCCCAAGAAGCAGGGGTCTTTTGATTTTGTGGCTGCAGTCACCATCTGCAGTGATCATGGAGCCCAAGAAAGTAAAGTCTGTCACTGCCTCCATATCTTCCCCTTCTATTTCCCAGGAGGTGATGGGACCAATGGCCATGATCTTAGTTTTTTTGATGTTGAGCTTCAGACCGTTTTTTACACTCTCCTCTTTCACCCTCATTAAGAGGTTCTTTAATTCCTCCTCATTTTCTGCCATCAGAGTGGTATCATCTGCATATTGGAGGTTGTTGATATTTCTTCTGGCAATCTTAATTCCAGCTTGGGATTCATCCAGTCCTGACTTTCGCATGATGCATTCTGCATATAAGTTAAATAAGCAGGGAGACAATATACAGCCTTGTCGTACTCCTTTCCCAATTTTGAACCAATCAGTTGTTCCATATCCAGTTCTAACTGTTGCTTCTTGTCCCACATATAGATTTCTCATAAGGTGACCAAGCACTCCCATTTCTTTAAGAACTTGCCATAGTTTGCTATGGTCCACATAGTCAAAGGGTTTTGTATAGTCAATTAAGCACAAGTAGATGTTTTTCTGGAACTCTCTGGCTTTCTCCATAATCCAGTGCAGGTTAGCAATTTGGTCTCTAGTTCCTCTGCCTCTTCGGAATCCTGCTTGTACTTCTGGGAGTTATCGGTCCACATACTGCTGAAGCCTGCCTTGGAGGATTTTGAGCATAACCTTGCTAGCATGTGAAGTGAGTGCAATTGGAGCATTCTTTGGGACTGCCCTTCTTTGGGATTGGGATGTAGATTGATCTTTTCCAGTCCTCTGGCCACTGTTGAGTTTTCCAAACTTGCTGGCATATTGAATGTAGCACTTTAATAGTGTCATCTTTTAAGATTTTAAATAGTTCCACTGGGATGCCATCACCTCCATTGGCCTTGTTGTTAGACAAGCTTTCTAAGGCCCACTTGACTTCACTCTCCAGGATGCCTGGCTCAAGGCCAGGACATCCAAATCTTTCTGGTATAATTCCTCTGTGCATTCTTCCCACCTCTTCTTGATGTCTTCTGCTTCTGTTAGGTCCCTTCCATTTTTGTCCTTTGTCATGTCCATCTTTGCACAAAATGTTCCTTTAATATCTCCAATTTTCCTGAACAGATCTCTGGTTTTTCCTTTTCTGTTATTTTCCTCTATTTCTTTGCATTGTTCATTTAAGAAGGCCCTCTTGTCTCTCCTTGCTACTCTTTGGAAGTCTGCATTCCATTTTCTGTAACTTTCCCTATCTCCCCTGCATTTTGTTTCCCTTCTTCTCTCTGCTATTTCTAAGGCCTCGTTGGACAGCCCCTTTGCTTTCTTGCATTTCCTTTTCTTTGGGATGGTTTTTGTTGCTGCTTTCTGTACAATGTTACAAACATCCATCCGTAGATCTTCAGGCACTCTGTCCACCAAATCTAGTTCCTTAAATCTGTTCTTCACTTCCACTGTGTATTCATAAGGGATTTGGTTTAGATTGTACTTGACTAGCCCAGTGGTTTTTCCTACTTTCTTCAGTTTAAGCTTGAATTTTGCTATGAGAAGCTGGTGATCAGAGCCACAATCAGCTCCAGGTCTTGTTTTTGCTGACAGTATAGAGCTTCTCCATCTTTGGCTGCAGAGAACATAAACAATCTGATTTTTGTGTTGCCCATCTGGTGATGTCCATGTGTAGAGTCGCCTCTTGTGTTGTTAGAAAAGAGTGTTTGTGATGACCAGCTTGTTCTCTTGACAAAACTTTGCCCTGGTTCCATTGTCATACTACTCTAACAGTTGTTTTTCCCCCTGATATTCAGCCTAAATCAGGCTTTCTGTAGCTTGGGTCCATTATTGCATGTCCTGCTGTCTGGGATGATCGGGTTTATATCTATCCTTCAACAAAAATCATTGCACTTAACTTCTAAAGTAGCCCATGATGCTGCTGTGCCCACCAATTTCATCCATTGCTAGAAAATGGTAAACAGCTAGAACAAATGTTATGGACATGGGCCCATTTCCTTATTCCCTCAGACCCCACTTTAGGCTGCACCTTCTGACCACCACTGAAATGTAGCAGTGTGATGGTGGCAAGTAAAAATGGGTGCTCCTCTCCCATATTGTGATCACTAGAAATTCTAGGTTTGTGCTAAAATGAGGTGTGTATTCCCTGAATGCCTTGTTCTAACTTTAATTCCTCACCATTTTTTGAACTGCCCACATTTGGCAGTAATCTGGTCTCTGGAGGCTGCGGTCAGAATATATGCAAGGACCTTAGTAAGAAGGACATTGTGGTTTCTCTTGATTTCCTTATCATAACCCAGAAAAAGCATCTGATTTGGATCCAACGTGAACTGAGTGGTCTCCTAAGCCTTCCTCACCAAATTTACCTTTCCAATGTGCAAAGCAGGAGCCAAAGTGGCTGTAGCAGATGCCGCTAATGTATGGAGGAGCAAGTCAAGATATCTCTTGAGATCCCTTCCAGTTCTACTGTACTGTGATTCTGGGACATTATTCACAGAACTGGATGTGCCGACTTTATATGACTAATTTGTAAGGAAGTCTGCAGCCCTATGCAGATTGGGTGTCACCAGATTTGACCCATTAACCACCATCAGCCAAGTCAAGCAGAGGTCTTTTATACCTGAAGGCCCAAGCGACCATAGACCTAAGAGGCTGCTTCTTAATATTCCCACTGGATCTCTCTTCTGTCTGTAACAGCTGACGAACAGCCTTTTGACGAATCCGTTTATTGTTACAACAAAGCGTTCGAATGGCTTAAAGCAGATGGCTTTACAAAAACAAATGGTCCCGGCTTGCATTTTGTCAGCGTAACAATCTCAGCATGGGGGTTATGATTGGTAAAGCGCGAAGATGGATTGCTGTTTAAATAGGCACCCCCCATCTGGGACTGAAGGTAGTGAACTTCAGCTTTCTGTAACAGGCATATTTTAGTGCTATCTGAGATGTGAGACACCAAGAGTGTGAGCAGCAACAGAAGGCCTATCTTATGGATCGCCTTTCTAAACACAAAACAAAACAAAACAAAAACCCACAAACATGCCCCCTAATAATATTGTGCCACCATAATTTTTCCAAACATCTGTACTCGAAGGTGCTGAAGTGATAAGAATGCCTGACTTAGTCCTTGATTGGAATGTTCCATTCAAAGACGGCAGCAGAAATGTCCAAGTGCTTGCTCTGAAAAGCAATATTGAAAATACTCAAAGTCAGAAACTCTTTGAAGAGGTTTTGAATGAGCCTGCTTGAATGTTAAGATCATCAGGGGAGGGCTTCCTCTTAGCCCCACCACCTTCAGATGTGTGTTTGGTGGGGACACAGGAGAGAGCCTTCTCTGTCGCTGCTCCCAGACTCTGGAACTCCCTCCCACAAGAGGCTAAACTGGCCCCATCTTTACAAGCAGGCAAAGACCTTTCTCTTCAGGCGAGCTTTCCCTGAGTCAATGGCTGCCAAGTGTTTTTTTTTTTTCCAAATGGATTGTTGTACCTTACTACATTTAATGTGTTTTGAAGTTGCTTAGGTTTTTGAGGCTCTCCACGTGTGGATTGGGGCTAGGGACGGTATTGGGATCTTGCTGGGTTACCGTGCTCCCCGCGACCCAGCCATTTCCCTACCGGAGCTGGCGGACTTTGTCTCCGCGGCACTGTTGGCTTCCCCGAGGCTATTGGTACTGGGGGACTTCAACGTGCATGCAGGGGCAGGGACTTCTGGTCCAGCTCTTGAGTTCTTGGAGACCATGGCCTTCTTGAACATGTCCCAACATGTCAACAGCCCTACACACGTGGACAGCCATACATTAGACCTGGTCTTTTCCACCAATGGGAGCGAGAGTGGTCCAATGGTGACTGACCTTGAGTCGGTACCCTTGTCATGGTCAGATCACCACCTAATAAAATGTACCATCAATATGGCTCTCCCCCCTCGCAGGGAGCTGGGACCTATTACTATGGTTCACCCTCGAAGGCTACTGGATCCGACTGGATTCCAGGATGCCATGATAGGGGTTACGGCTGACCTGGCTAGCGCTCCTGTCGAGGCTCTGGTCGACGCCTGGTTCACCGCCGCAGCGAGTGCCGTAGACACGATCGCGCCTAAACGCCCTCTCCACTGCAGAGACCGCCCAGCGCCCTGGTTTACCCAGGATCTCTGGACGTCGAAGCAGGTTAGGAGACGGCTAGAGCGCAAATAGAGAAAGGACCTGACGGCTTTTAATCGTATAGCTGTTAAGGTCGCTACTAACCTTTACCAGGCCAAGGTAAAGGCTGCCAGTCAAACATACCTCTCGAACCGGATAAGCGAGGCGTCCAATCAGCAGGCAGAATTATTCCGTATAGTACGTGACCTATCCGGAATTGGCCCGGGTGATAGGCCTCCCCCTAGTTTTACACCAGACCAATTTGCAGCATTTTTAAAATCTAAAGTGGAGGCCATCCGCCGGGACCTCTCTCCTTTTTTGAATACAGTGAGTCGAGCTGAGATGTCCAGCGCTCCGTCTTGTCCGGCTACTTTTGACTTCTTTCAGCCTGTTTCGCCCGATACTGTGGCCAGGACGCTTGATCGCTGCCGTGCCACCACCTCCTCTTTGGACCCTTGCCCGGCCTGGCTAATCAAGGCAGCCAGGCCTTCAACAATGGAATGGGCTACTGTAATAATTAATGCATCTTTCCTTGAGGGCAGATTTCCCTCTGCCCTCAAGGATACACTCATTAGGCCCATAAAAAAGAAACCTAGCTTGGTGGCAGATGAAATTGGCAATTATAGGCCCGTCGCCAATGTTTCTTTCTTAAGCAAGGTAGTCGAGAGGGTGGTGGCCGATCAGCTTCAGGCGTTCCTGGATGAAACAGATGCCCTGGATCCATTCCAGTTGGGCTTCAGGCCGCGTCATGGAACAGAAATGGCATTGGTCACCCTGTGTGATGATCTATTGAGGGAGGCCGACAGGGGCAAAGTGTCTCTGTGGGTCCTCCTCGATATCTCAGCGGCCTTCGATACCATTGACCATGGTATCCTCCTGGGGAGGCTCACCGTGTTGGGAATAGGTGGCCGGGCATTTGCCTGGCTCCGTTCCTTCTTGGAGGACCGCCCCCAGAGTGTACAGCTTGGGGAGAATGTCTCAGCCCCGTGGAGCCTCAATTGTGGGGTCCCACAGGGGTCGATCATCTCCCCAATGCTGTTTAACATCTATATGAGGCCGCTGGGGGGGTCATCAGGGGGTGTGGGGCTCTGTGCCATCAATATGCCGATGACACGCAGCTCTACATCTTCTTTTCTCCAACTACAATAGATGTCGTTCTGTGCCTTCAGCGCTGCCTGGAGACTGTACGGGAATGGATGCAGGAGAACGGGCTGAGGCTGAACCCGGACAAGACAGAGGTGCTGAGGGTGGGCGCTCCCACAACTGGGGATTTGGGAAATTCCCTCATTTTTGGGGGTGTGACCCTGCCTGCCAGTGATGGGGTTCGCAGCTTGGGCATCCATCTGGACCCAGCGCTCATCATGGAATCTCAGGTGGCGTCTGTGGTCCGTACCACATTTTTCCATCTTGCGCGGATAGCCCAGCTGCCACCCTACCTTGACGTGGGGGCTCTCACTACTTTGGTACACACGCTTGTAGTCTCAAGATTAGACCACTGTAATGCGCTCTACGTGGGGCTACCTTTGAGGCTGCTGCAAAAACTACAGGTGGTGCAGAATGCTGCGGCCAGACTACTCAGTGGAGTGAGAAAATACCAACATATCTCCCCCACTCTGGCCACATTGCATTGGCTGCCCATCTGATTCCGCATCGACTTCAAAGTATTGATGCTTACTTATAAAGCCCTAAACGGTTTAGGACCTCAATACCTGGTGGAATGCCTTCTCCCACCAAGATCTACCCGTGTCACTCGTGCGAGCCAGGAGGTGAGGCTGAGGAGCCTGACGCCGAGAGAGGCCCGGAATGAGAAGACTAGAAATCGGGCCTTCTCGGCGGTGGCTCCTCGCCTATGGAACAACTTACCTCCTGAGATTCGTGCGGCTCCCTCGCTGGGCATTTTTAAGAAACAATTAAAAACACTAATGTATAGGCAGGCCTTCCCAACAGCTTATCCCTGACGATCTTTTCTCTTCTTATATTCCTTTGATGCTTATCTTTGTTCACTTGTAATGTAATGTTTTTAAAAACTTATTGTTGTTGGATTGTAAGCCACCTAGAGTGGTCAAATAAGACCAGATAGGTGGGATAGAAATCCAATAAATAAATAATTTTTTTTATTTTGAGTTCATTGATCCTTTTAGTATTGTATACTCATTGTCAGGGGTTTGATTCCCCACCGTGGCTCTTTGACAGAGGATGGACTCAATCCATAGGGTCCCTTCCAGCTCTGCCATTCTAAGATGATGATGACAATGACGATCATGCAAGCCGTTTTTGGCTGTTTAGCATGGTAGAGACTATTGGTGCTGTGTTTCCTCATAGCAAAATAATACAGTGGTGCCTCACATAGCGATTGCATCGTATAACGATGAAACCGCTTTGCGATGAAGATTTTGCGATCGCTTTTGCGATCGCTTTCCGATGTTCCCTATGGGGAAATTTCGCTTTGCGATGATCGGTTCCCTGCTTGGGGAACAGATCATGGCAAAGCAAACAGCTGATCGGTGCCTTGGAAGGAGGGAGGGAAGGAGGGGTGAAGGGCCTGGCCCCATTCCCGGCGCGCAGCAACCCCTGGGGCGCCGAGCCAGAGAGCAGTTGCGGCGGGCGGCACTGCAAAGGAGGAGGCGCCCGCCGGGGACTGGGATCAGGGTGGCAGTGGCTGGACGGGGGCGGCGGTGCACCAGAGACCCCCTCCTCGCCCGCCAAGGAGACCGGGAGTGCGGGGTTGGCTCACTGACGGTGGCTGGCGCGCCCCTTCCCGCTCCTCCTCCCCACCCATGCCTTCTTCTAGCCCGCTGCTCACCGGCCTTGTCCGGGTGTCTCCTGGGCTAGCTGGTGAGCGAGGGGTGGCCGGCGCGTCCCTTCCCAACCCCCCTTCCCCACCCCCAGCGGCTGCATCCCTCCAGCCCGCTGCTCACCGGAGAAAGACCCTCCGGCCCACCTGTTTGTGCCCCGGGACAGCCCCGGCAAGGAGGCCGGGCATCCTCCTGGGCTGGCTGGCAGTGGAACTTGGCTTTGCTATGATAGGTTCAGATCATAGCAATGCTTTTATAACAGCTGACTGGCGGTTTCAAAATGGCCGCCCGCTGTTTCTGGGACATATTCCTTCCTTAACGAACAGCGAAAATGGCCGCGCTATGGAGGATCTTCGCTGAACGGTGAGTTTCAAGCCCATAGGAATGCATTAATTACGTTTTAATGTGTTTCTATGGGCTTTTTTGCCCCGTATAGCGATGAATCCGTATAGCGACGATTTTTCCGGAACGGATTATCGTCGCTATGCGGGGCACCACTGTACTCTATTTAAAGTGCCACCTGACAGGCTAAGATCAAACATGACTGGCTGACAATGATTTCGCTAAACAGCTATTTCAGTGGAACGGATTATCATCGTCTAGCAAGGCACCACTGTAAGGAGCAAGTACTGCTGGATAGCTCCGTAGTTTAGATCTCTGGCTGTGGAGCCAGAGGCTGGGTGTTTGATTCCCCCACTGTGTCTCCTGGGAAATACAGCCAGCCTGTGTGGTCTTTGGACAGCTGCACAGTCTCAGGGCTCCCCCAGAAGTAGGGAATGGTAGAAGACTTCGGATTACTCTCTACCTGGAAAATCCTGAAAAGGGTTGCTAAGATTCAGCATTGATTTGATGGCACGCGATTATTATTATGGAACAAGGAGCTTTAAACAAGTCTGAGAACAGAAGGCAATGACAGTTCTTAAAACAAAGATTTCAGCTTCTTCCATCCGTATTTATTGTCTTTTTTACTGTTCACTATTAATCCTATCTACTAGTTTTCCCTTGAGTTTGAAATTCAGGCAATTTGGCAGAATAGGCTTTTTGCTCTCTACTTAAAACACAGTAAAAGAGATACACTCTATAACGTTCTGTTAGTCAAGCCTAGTTTTTCATGCAAATCACTCTGATGTTTTCAGAAACTGCAACAAACAATAAATCTCTCCCATGGAAAGCAGCAGCAACAACACTATCTGCCTGGCTTAATTTAAGAAAGCAGAATAAGGCACTTACAGAAAGCTGACCAACCCAATTAACATTTGACAATATCAGCATGCTCGCCCGTTTTAAATTGCCCCCGACATACTCACAGAGTTTCATAGAAAATTTTATTTAATTAGATCAGTATCAACTGTGGTGGTCTATTTCCCAGGCTTTGAACTGCAGATTAAAGTAAACACACCACAGAATATCAGCTCATAAATAGGATTCGGACTGGCTGCAGTGTCACAGGCAAAAGCCTTTTGAAAAACTACCCTGCAGCACTGATGGGGAAAGGGGGAAACACACACACGTACACACACACACACACACACACAAACACACACACACACACACACACACACACACACACACAGAGAGAGAGAGAGAGAGAGAGAGAGAGAGAGAGAGATTAATCAGAAAAGTGGGTTATAATGTATAAAACTGTTTATAATGTGAGGACCAACAGCTCTAATAAAAGTAATAATACTTATTTATCTATTTACTAATTGATTTACTACTTGATTTATTTATTTACCAATAATTGGGAGAAACGGCAAAAATAAAGACTGGAGTGTGGTGGGGTGGGGTAATCTTATTACCAAGACCTTTAAAGTTGCTCAAGACCCCTTAACAATAAGAAGTAAGGAATAAAACGCTGCTGAGACATTTTCCAAAATCCTGTTGCTTAGCTCAGCAACTTGCATGAAATAAATTGAATGAGTGGGGATTTGGTAAGCCACCATTAATTCAAATGGGACTACTCTGACCGTGATTTACTTTGGAAAAGTACTTTGCTGCTAAAAAAAAGTTAAAAACACAAGATTAAGCCATAAAAGACCTTCATGGAAAACAACAATGTTTTGAGGCAGCAGCGATTCTGACCACTAAGGAAGTGAAGAAGCTAAGCAACAATTTCCACAAATGTGATGGTGATTCAAACATCCACAGCCTGGTGGGCCTAAGAAATGCCCTGACAACGTGAGCCTATCCACTTAGAACAACAGCTGTGTTACGTGTTGGCACACTCTATTATAAAAACCTTAACAGGGTGTTCAAGGTAAGTGAAATACTTAAGGACTGATTTTACAAGTTCCACTACTCCATTAAATATCCATGGCTGAGAGGGGATTCAAATTCAGGTCTCCAGAGTCCTAGCCTATCACTCTAACCACTACACCACATCAGGTACCACCATACAAGAATGGCTCTTCCACAATCACAAACATTTTCCACTTTAATAGTGTAATAAAATTTGAGTCGAACTTACTAAAATGAGTGAGGAAAAAGGAAAAGAAAAAGAAGAGCGGCTGTTGTGGGTTTTTTGGGTTCTTTGGATGTGTCCTGAATATGGCCACAGAACCCGAAAAACCCACAACAACCATTAGATCCCGGCCATGAAAGCCTTCGCAAATAAAAAGAAGACTATTGCAGAAGGCAAAAAGGCCATTCAAGACTAGTTATAGTCCCTGGCTGGATGCACAATGGCAGTCTATTCCAACTGAAGCTAAGCAAGAGGAGAAGGTGAGAGAACCAAGGGATTGGCTGCTGTTTTGAAATCCCATCCCTGCTTCTGATTGGCTAAACCCTTTTGGTTTGCCATGAAGTGACGTGGTTAAACCACAGAAGACCTGCAGTCGTATGATCAAATCCACGCGATGGAGTGAGCCCCTGTCGTTTGTCCCAGCTCCCACCAACCTAGCAGTTCGAAAGCATGCAAAATGCAAAATGTGAGTAGATAAATAGGTACCACCATGGTGGGAAGGTAAGGGCTTTTTCTGTCTAGTCGCGCTGGCCACGTGACCACGGAAGATTGTCTTCAGACAAACGCTAGCTCTGTGGGTTGGAAACAGGGATGAGCATCGCCCCCTAGAGTTGGACACGACTGGACAAATTGTTAAGGGGAACATTTACCTTTACCTATAGCTCCAATGGCTCCACCGACTAGCAGCATCCTCCTGAAGATAATCCTTTACTGACATTGGGGGGGTGGGGTGGGGAAGCTAGCCTGCCGTCCCCTGGACTTGCCCTGTGAAGAGGTTGCTAAACAGTTGTTTTGTGGGGAGTGCACAACATGTACAACTACATGTAGGAAGCCACTCCTTTTCCACTCCCTCCTTCCCACAAACTGCTAGCCTATCCATTACAATGAATGAGATAGTCGCCCAGGTCATGCATGGGCAGTGAGTGTGTTCAGATGTCTGTGGAGCCACACAGAGTGAGAAGAGAGGGAGAAAGACGCAACATCTCTGGTGTAATGCAGAGAAAAGGAGAAGCAGCACACAGACTTTGCCCCAAATACCTTCCTATTAGTTTCCCACTGAGGAAAATCTCCGTGATCAGTGCAGGATGGCACCCCTGGTGCCCACGCATCAGGCCACTTCTGATCAGAGGAAGGTTCCTAGGTCAGATAGTTACCAGCTCAGGGATTGCCTTGGATACATGTCTCTTATTTGTCTTTAAGATTTGCATCCATTCATTTATTTGTTGTTATCATTGTGTCTGTGCAAGGTGTATATAGGCAAGTAAATCATTGCTTATCTCATCCTTGAACATAGGAATGAGGAAAAGTAACCAGGGATGGGATTTTCTAGGACTCCCAGGCCCAGAACTTGAAGCTACAAGTCCAGAGGTTGCCTACACTCTCCAAAGCAGACATCTGGGACTGAGATAGGAGAAACCAGAAAACAACAAAGATGTCTTTCTGTCCATTAGACTTATAGTGGGGAGCCTCTCATTGAACTACTCTCCCATGGAGCAGTGAGGCAACCTCCAGTAAGCAGTGGGGCAGAGGGGGTGCCCCTTCTTTCCAGCTGAATATCATGGAGTGACACAGACAACAGCAGTAGAAAGACATTTCTTTTGCCTTCTCATTTCTCCTCTCCCAGTGCCAAATGTTTGCCTGGGGGGGATCCTAGATGACATCTGGGACTTGAAGTCCTAGAATTATGAAAATCCCATCCCTGGAACTATTTTTTTTTACCCTTCCCTGCAAGAGACTGAAGCTGCTCTCAAAGGGAGGAACTCATGTCAGAGGGAATTCTTTGGCACAAAATTGCAGAAATTGTGCAAACCGAGTAACTTAATGATCATTGTGTGAAACTGTGATAGGTGTGGTCTTATACATGGACAGCTGTCACTGGTGGAACATGGAGGTGTTTTTCCCCCAATCAGATTCTAATGATCAAACAGGTAGATATGGCAAGAGGCATTTTTTTTCAAATACATAGGTCCCAACCAAGATCTTCAGGACTCTCAAACTGAAAACCCATTGGCAGCCAGTGCACGTCTTTCAAAACCCATGTCATATGGGTTTGGAAAGGTGTTCCTGTTGGAAATCTAGCTGCTGCACTTGTTTCCATGGCCTCCATGGAATCTTCAAGAGCAGCCCAAGACAGAAAGCATCATTGTGCTCCAAACAGAATTTACTAGCATATGAACTAATGTGTCAAGATTGTCCCAGTCCAGTAACAATAATAATAATAATAATAATAATAATAATAATAATAATAATAATAATAATAATAATAATAATAATAATAATAATAATAATAATAATAATAGATAGGGGGAAGTTCAAGTGATAGTAATCCCAGGCATTCTGATCCTTTGGTCCACGCGGTCCTCTAGTGAAGAAGTCTGGTACAGAAATACCTTATGCTACACACTTGCTCCTTTAGAAGAAATGCAATCCCATCTGGAAGAGGATGTCTATTCATCTCCAAGGCACATGTACCTCTGGGCCACAGAGAGTCTGCTTTGGCAAGATTCAGCTTCGGTTTATTGGCCCTAATCCATGGTCCAGCACCTGTACAGATAATATGACAAGACATTTTTCTTCTGTCTTCTTCAGGTGCTCTGAATAAAACTGGTCTGTCTCCAAGGTAATAGTTACACATGCCAAAGGATAGATATGCTGTACAATTGAATAATATCCCCATATACATAATTCCTGCAGGAGGGATAAATAAGAAGCTCAAAAAAAAAAGGGAATTTCATGCCAAAAAAGAAATACTGTGGTTCTCTTTTTAGCATCTAGTCTGGGATGAGGGTAGAAAAGAAGCAGCTCTGTGGGGAACCCTTCCCAGTGCGCCTAATCCTTCTTGCTCTTACCCATGCTTACTTGTGAAGGCGGCACAACTGCAGGCGATGTGTTCAAGGCAGCCTGCAGTTTAATTCTATGAAATGGATGAGTTGACGAAGGGGAATGAAATTATGGAAGAGAGAGTAGGAATGCAGAAAAGCCGCCTAGAGTGGTCTGGTAGTCTAGATAGGCGGGGTATGTATAAATAAACAAACAAACAAACAAACAAACAAACAAACAAACAAACAAACAAACAAACAAACAAACAAACAAACAAACAAACAGGACCCTAGAGTTGACAGAGAAGGGACATTTTGCTATTGTTTTTGTTTACTGTTTCTAAAAGTGGCATTTGTTTGATCCTTTTTAATATTTGTATACTTACTGTTTTTAGCTTCAGACATTGTCTTTTAATGATGTAAACTGCCTTGGGTCCTTTTTAAGGAGAAAAGTGGGGTAAAAATATTTTAAATAAAATAAATACATGAGTCAAAGACCAGAGTCTCTTTGTTATGAATAGGATGGGAACCAATATCTCTCTCTCTCTCTCTCTCTCTCTCTCTCTCTCTCTCTCTCTCTCTCTCTCTCTCCCCCCCCCCCGTATATGTGTGGGTGTGGGTGTGAATTTCACATATTGGTTGAAACTAACCAACTCAGTCATTAACAGGTTACTTTAAAGTCCAGATTCATGGTTTGCCCTGAGGCAGAATTCAGATCTGGAGCCTTGGACAGCCTGCTAGAGGAATATTCCATTTACAGATAACTGTTTGATCCATCTCTTGAGACTCACCAGAAGCTGATCCACACAAATAAATTGGAAATCACAAACAAGCAAGCAAACTAAAGAATGATTCTCTCCTGATTATAATCATAGTACCTTGGTTCTCCTTACACACTTCGACAGGATGGACACTTCTGTTACCTCTGCAGTCAAAACTTCCAACAAGAGACAATTTGTGAATCCGTGGGGACTTTGTCCATTCTTTCCCCTGTTTGGCTGTTAAACCTCCATTTCTGAATGTGAACTTCACATTTCCTGCTGGAAGAGGGGAGGACTCTCCACCATATGCTATGTTGTATGAATGTTTGTAGAGTTTTCTCTTCTCTGGAGGACCTCGTTCCTTCTTTCCATGTTGATACCTGTGAGGTAGATTTGTTGCTGGCTACAAATGCTTTTATATCTGGCCCAAGGATAAGAGAGCCCTGTGCTGCTAATGGGAATGAATTTCATATATGAATTAAAACTAACCAGCTCAGTCACTGGTTGAAAGATTTCCAGACAGATTACCTTTAAAGCCAGGCTGCAGATTTATTGGTTTAAGTCACCAAAACTGTGTAAAAGATTGAAGAACCGAAAGCTTCCATTGAGTTGTGCCCAATGTCAATACATATTGAATGCATTCCAGATAGTAATTAAACAGTGAACGCAGCAGAGCTGATGAGGCTGTACACAATAATGGTTCAGTTTTCCTATGATGTGTTTATGCTATTCTGCTGTGCCAAAGCATTTTTCATTTGTCTAGCTTTTTGTAGCAGTTGTGAAAAGGGGGGTGGAAGAGAAGATAAATGCTTAAAATTCATATTCCTACTTCCATATGTGAGGATTGTCTCTCCCCCCCACCAAGATCTTCACTAGACATTGTCCCCTTTGTCTACAGTAACAGACATCAGATTCAAATGCAAGCATACATAATCTTGATTATCTCGTGTGCTTTGAAGATTCCTTTGCAAGATAATCTACATGAATTAGGATGAAGAATTTATTTATTTGTTTGTTTGTTTGTTGCATTTCTACCATCATACAAGGCTTTCCTTAACCCACTTCAAGTGACACACTGTCAAACTCTTCTGTCATTTGTTAGTAGTTTTGTTTTTTTTTAAAGACTGGGGAGTTTAATTTATAGGCAAAACACTTTAAGAAAAACCTGAGTTCCTATCTTCATTTCTTCTATTCTGCATATTCCTGTGCATGTATCGTGTGTTACCATGATTTGGTGATTCAGAGCAGTTTGGATGATTGGCCCACAAGTGTTGCACAGGCGCCCCATATTCCACACCCCATCACCTTCTCTGAGTAGGCACCTGTGGGAGGAGGCAGGGCAGTAAACCTGTGGGCCTGATTGGTTGAAATACGCCAAGCTGCCACACAGAGGCAAGTGCCTATCACACTCACTCACACTCACACTCTCACACACTCACACACTCACTCACTCACACACACACACACACACACACACACACACAAACACACACACACACACACACACACACACACACACACTGAACAGAGATTGGAGTGGGGGGATAGCACCAGCTGCCCCCCTTGGTTTGCTGGGCATTTCCTTTCATTTTAATTGTTTGTATTCTTACCCTGGGTTGTGGGGATTTAATTAAGCTTAGTTATTGTATTTGTTTATTGATAGGAGGGGGGATGAGCACACAGCTCACATGTAATCCATTTGGTTTTCTCGAGTTTGCTTAAGCTTTCGTTATCTGGTAATTTCAGTTAAATACAAAAAGAAGAGGAGGAGGAGGAGACAAGGTATGCTGTCAGGTCCCCTACTTTTGGAGTCATTGTTGGGGTGGTGGCAGTGCGCATCAGCTGTTAGGTCTCTCAGCTGTCTGGCGCTATGCTTCCCACCCATCCCCCCCATCCCCACTCCTTGCATTGGATAAACAAGCTTGGAGTGCTTGGTGGTGCTCAAGTTTGAATCAGACCACGTGCTTGGCAGTTGGGCCGAGCACATTTTTGGTGGTGGGCATCCACTTTAGTTGAATGTCAGGGAGGCTTCCCAGGTGGTGAGGCATCCATTTTAGTGGAACATCAGGGGTGCTTCCTAGACCAATTGAATTCTTGGATTGTGATTTTAAAAAGAAGAAGAAATTTAAAATTACATTGGATTTAATTAATTTCAAATAGATTTCTTAATTGTTCAAATCAATAATACTTAGTTAATGTTCTAGTATTTGAATGTTTTAATTAAACAGTTAGTAGTTAAGTGTTTTAGTATTTGTTGTAAGCCGCCCAGAGACCTTTGGGTAGAGTGGGCGGCATATAAATTAAATAAATAAATAAATAAATAAATATTTGTATATTTTAATCAAATAGTCAGTAGTTAAGTAGTCAATTAGAGCCGATTGCTTAAGGTTTCAATTAATATTAATAACTGGTAACAGTACGTTGAATTTATTAAGTGATTTATTCCGGATACTGACACCAGTGCATTAATTTACTGAGTTAATTACACAGTTTAGGTACATATAATAAATCATTTCAAGATATTGATAAATATGGTCTGGATACAATAACTACATAGGGTTTTTTCCATTCATTAGTATAAACAATTCATTAAGTTACTGTAGTACTCATTTAATATGATTTTTGATTATTTTAATTGCATTGGTAACATTCGCAGTATAGTCCAAGAGAAGGTGTTATGAATTCCTGGATGGCAAGTTATATCTGGGCATCACCAACCAGTGCCACTAATTGTGGTAACAGGGACGGACAGTTCAGGCTGCAAGGGGGTTATCCGGAATTAATTTGGAGTGGTAATGGCTTCAAAGAAAGGTCACGGTCTGAAAAAGGGAAAGCAGCCAACCAAAAAGTGGCCAGTCCCTCAAGTATCACCACCACAATCTTTGTTAGATGAAGAATCTTGGCCCATTTGGCAACAATTGCAAGAGAAAATATCTGCCTTAGAAACTGAAAGGGCAGCAAGTCAGGCCCCACAGTCTAGCCAGATCGCTAGGTTAGGGAGGCAAAGAGTCATCACTGGGCTTAAGCTCAAAGCCATGGTTAAGAATCTAATGTCTAGGTTTACTGTCTTAGAAGCTGAGCAGCAGGCGGCAGGGACATCTAGGCAAACTCAGAAGGGTCAGCGGTTACACCAACATGCCAACAGGCTGAGGAAGACTTTATGACACCAATTTCGGTGATGGCAGGTTCAGTGGCAGCAGTCCATGGAGTGCCGGGGGCGTGGGAAGGGTTATTGCTCTGAATGTCAATACAGCAAGGAGGAACCAGCTGTGATGCTTCCTCTGACTGGTGAGTCAAATATCGCACCGGGCACTCTGTTTGGCCTTGGCCAGGCATGGGGCAGTTTAGTTCTCCCTGTTACACTCCCTATTATGGACAGAGTTTTGTGTGTGTGTGTTTAGTCGTTTAGTCGTGTCCGATTCTTCGTGACCCCGTGGACCAGAGCACGCCAGGCCCTTCTGTCTTCTACTGCCTCCCGGAGTTGTGTCAGGTTCATGTTGGTTGCTTCGCAGACACTGTCCAGCCATCTCATCCTCGGTCGTCCCCTTCTCCTCTTGCCTTCACACCTTCCTAACATCAAGGTTTTTTCCAAGGACTCTTTTCTTCTCATGAGATGGCCAAAGTACTGGAGCCTCAGCTTCAGGATCTGTCCTTCCAGTGAGCACTCAGGGTTGATTTCCTTTAGTATTGATAGGTTTGTTCTCCTTGCAGTCCAGGGGATTCTCAAGAGCCTCCTCCAGCACCACAATTCAAAGGCATCAATTCTTCGGCGGTCTGCTTTCTTTATGGTCCAGCTCTCACTTCCATACATCACGACAGGAAAAACCATAGCTTTGACTATTCGGACTTTTGTTGGCAAGGTGATGTCTCTACTTTTTAAGATGCTGTCAAGATTTGTCATCGCTTTCCTCCCAAGAAGAAGGCGTCTTTTAATTTCAGGGCTGCTGTCTCCATCTGCAGTGATCATGGAGCCCAGGAAGATAAAATTTGACACTGCCTCCATATCTTCCCCTTCTATTTCCCAGGAGGTGATGGGACCAGTGGCCATGATCTTAGTTTTTTTGATGTTGAGTTTCAGACCGTTTTTTGCACTCTCCTCTTTCACTCTCATTACAAGGTTCTTTAATTCCTCCTCACTTTCTGCCATCAGAGTGGTATCATCTGCATATCGGAGGTTGTTGATATTTCTTCCGGCAATCTTAATTCCGGCTTGGGTTTCTTCCAGTCCAGCCTTCCGCATGATGTATTCTGCATATAAGTTAAATAAGCTGGGGGACAATATACAGCCTTGCCGTACTCCTTTCCCAATTTTGAACCACTCAGTTGTTCCATGACCAGTTCTAACTGTTGCTTCCTGTCCCACATATAGGTTTCTCAGGAGACAGATAAAGTGGTCAGGTACTCCCAGAGTTTTAGGGCTTCTAATTCCCCCCTTGGCCTTGCTCGAGCACGAAAAGATGGAGGGACCATCTACATCCCTGACGTTCCTAGGTACTGAATTAGATACGGTGCAGCAGACATCCAGGCAACCTGAGAGTAAATTGGCTGACCTTAAAGTCAGGTTAGCAGGGATGTCCCAGAAGAAAAAGGTGTCACTGTGGGAGCTTCAGGAGATTGTGGGCTATTTGAACTTTGCTTGCAGAGTGGTGGCGCCTGGTCACGCCTTTTTGGGTAGCTTTTGTGTGGCAATGAAAGGTCTCAGTTGCTCTTTGCATAGGAGTAAAGTTACTCAGGGCATGAGGAAAGATTTGCAGGTTTGGATTCAGTTCCTATCTGAGTTTGATGGAGTATCTTTTTGGAGGGGGGAGTTGGGGCTTAAAGCGGACTTTCAGGTCCAGTTGGACGCTGCTGGTTCATTAGGGTTCGGAATCTATTTTAGGGGCAGATGGTGTGTTGGTAAATGGCCAATTGAGTGGCACCAGGTGGGGATTACCTGGGGTTTGACATTCCTGGAATTTTTCCCAATAGTTGAGGCCTTGTGGCTCTGGGTGGAAAAATTGGCAAACTCTGCTGTGCGGTTTTGGTGCAACAATCAGGCGGTAGTTTACATCATAAACAACTTTGCATCGCAGAGTGAGCCATGACTCTGGTCAGGACTTTTACAATGCGGGCTTTAAAATTTAATATTTTGGTTCAGGCCCGACATGTGCCAGGGATAGACAACAGCTTAGCTGATGCATTATCACACCAACAGATCGAGTGGTTCAGAGAATTAGATCCAGGAGCCATCGAGTTCCCAGTGATTCTTCCCCAGAGGTTTGGCAAATCGGAGCAAAGATGTGGAAAGGGCAATAGGCTTGACCTTGGCACCACGGACACGGAAAGGGTACTTGGCTGTAATTATAGAGTTTGAGGAGTTTAGAAAGCTAGTTGATTTGGCGCCAACGTGGCCCACTCCAGTGGAGCATCTTCAGCAATTCATTGTGAATTTGAACAGGAAGGGGCTGGCACTAGGATCCATGCAGGGTAGATTGTCAGTGCTTGCCTTTTACGCCAAGGTCCAAAGTTATCAGGATCATTCCTCAGACTATCACATTAAAAAGATGATCAAAGGATGGTCTAAGGAAAGAGGTAGGGTTAGAGACATGAGGGCACCTATATCGCTGGGGCTATTTGAAGGTATTTGCAGGCAATGGAAGGTTCTTTGCAGGGATGAGTATGAAGTTGCCCTGTTTAAGGCGGCGTCTTTGCTAACATTTTTGGTGGCCTTAGCGAGGTAGTGGCCATGGGAAAGGGAGAAATTTCCAAATTAAGCTCTGCAGTGTCAGGATGTTAGGATAGTTCCCAGATCAGTTCAGATTCATATACGCTGATCCACCTTACTCATATAAGGCAGATCAGCAAGGTAAAGGAGTTTATATTACTTCAGAACACTGCCATATGGAAGATCTTTACCCGGTGAAAGCCATTGCCTTATATTTGAGGATTAGGAGAGCTGAGCGGGAATATTTCTTTATACATAGGGATAGTTCCCCATTAACAAAGTACCAGTTTTGGATGCTGACAGACCTAGCACTTAATAAGGTTGGTGTGCAGGGATTGAAATATGGCACACATTCTTTTAGCATTTGTGCTGCATCTACTGCAGCAGCTTTAGGATACCATATAGAGGACATGTACCTATGATAATTAGAAGTCCACTGACCTATCCACTTAGATAGGTCAGTGGTCTTCAGGACACTCCCTAACATATAGGCAGGGGCCTGGTCTTGTCTTCTCATTGCAGGTCCCGTGGCACTGGCAGAAAGACGGCACGTCATGATTGTTGGTCACTGGTATGTTTTTTGGGCTGTGCGCCACGCTGCTACATCTGCATGGGGGAGCAGTCTGGGCCTTGGAGCTAGAGCCCATATTGAATGGAAAGGGCAGCATGGAATGCTGTTGAGCCAGCTGTGTCGAGTGGCTGCTTTTGGTCATTCCCCCCCCCCGATGTGTTGTTCATATACCTGGGTGGTAATGATCTGCCCAGGCATTGTGGAAAGACCCTAATTCTTGACGTGCTACAGGATATCAAGTGGTTGAGGGCCACGTACCCTGCAATGAGCATCATTTGGTTGACTATTATCCCTCAACTGGTATGGAGGGATGGACAAAAAATTTTGCCCATTAACACTGTGTGGAGGAATATTAACAGGGAGGTCTGCAGAGCTGTTTGCAGCGGCCTTGGATCGGTGATTGGTCACCAGAGGATCCACTTAGATATGCCTGAATTTTTTCAGCCAGATGGAGTACATTTGTCTGAATGAGGTTTGGATGTCCATGGAAGAGAGCAAGGGGGGGGCTGCTTTTGGAGCTTGATGGTGGGCATGGGACTTAGCATGGCTAGTCCCTATGCTGTGGGGAGTAGCATGGACAAAACAGTTTTTTTGGTGAGTCCCATAGCTATCTCAGGTAAGGTATAGCTCATCTGAACTCCAAGCATTGCAGGTCATGCAATTACAGTGCTTGGAGGGAAAGATGCACTGGGGCCACACCCAGACCAACATTCAACAAGGAGAGGGGGGCTTGAGGTCTGGGGGTGGTCAAATTTAGGTTGGCCGGGTGAGCGTTATCTTTATGATGGTGAGAACTTCGGTCCATTGGTTTATTTGGGGACCTCTGTACTTAAACCTGATTCCGCACTACAGCAGGACCTCCCCCCTTTGCCAAATTGGCAATATTTTTATCCCAGAGCTATAAATGCACTTAATAATGAGCTTAAAGATCACCAGTAGTGAATAGTTAGTTGGACTGTGTTACTTGGCCTGCGGTGTAGATGTTTGTATTTTTAGTTGGGACTTTTAGTGGGTGGGGAGTGTTGGGGGATTTTTTTAGTGGGTGGGGAGTGTTTGGGGAATTGTATGTGTGTGCATGTGTCTGGTCTCTGGGTGTCTGTGAATTTCATTGTATGGGTATACTGTGCATATACTTACAATGACAATAAATTATTATTACTGTTAATTCAATAAAGTGTGGCCCGTGCTTAATCCATAATCTTGGTCTTGCATCTTTATGGGGGCAATATGTTATGAGACTAAATCAATACATCATTGCTTTGTATGGCTCTGTCCTTGAACAAGCAGGGCAGTATAGCCTAAGCTGAATGCTGCAGAAATGGTGAGTTGTATATTTTGTAAAGAAACAAAACACTTTAAATGAATATTCCTTTTGATAGCTCAACAACATGTGAAAAACAATGAAAGAGTTATCTGGAGGGTTAGATTACTCTCACATAGGCTACTCGAACCATCTGAATTACTCTTGAGTTACATAATTATTTGGGAAACAAGAGAGGAAGATGCAGTTATTAACATTATGTTCCTTTTTTTTTTTCTCTTTTGTACCACAGCCTCACTCTCTGTCCTTTTTTCCCCTCCTGATTCTTCCCACACAGGGTTTATTTTCTTTCTGAACTGACATTCTTTACTTCCTTTGTCTATCATCCTTCCTTCCTGTTTACCACTTTTTTGAGGTCCTTGCTAGGTTGTGCTGGTAATGAAAAGTTTCACTAATAAGTTAAAACAAAAGCTAAATTTAAAATTCCTGAAAGGGTGGGAAGTGTCTGTTGAGGAAACAACCAATCTTTTTGTTAATGGCAAACAACAATATGTAGTCTGATCAATTTGTCAAAATATATATAAATACATTGTTGTGATGCACAGAAAAGGTCTTACAAACAATATACAGCAATTAATTTCATGCTATCAGGTCAGTTCAGACTTAGAGAGAGCTTTGCCAAGGTTTCCCAGTTATACAGTACTCAGAAGTGGTTTACCATTCCCGTTTTCTGAGGGCATGCTGGAACTGTGAAACTTGCCCATGGTTACACAAGCTGGCTCTTTTCCTGAGAAGCACAGTCAGGAATTGAACTCCCAACCTCTGGTTCTGGAATCAGATACTGTACTTAAATGGCTGAGCTATCTAGCCAAATTGCAAACAATTTTAATGGCAGCAACTAGAAAAATTGAATGGATGTAATTGTTAACATAAGAAGAGCCCTGCTGGATCAGGCCAAGGGCCCATCTAGTTCAGCTTCCTGTATCTCACAGCGGCCCCACCAGATGCCTCTGGGAGAACATGAGACAACTAGATACCTGTCTCATGATATTAGTCCCCTGCATTTGGCATTTTTAGGTACCTTCCTTTTAAGCCTGGTGATTATACATCCCCATCATGGCTTGTAACCTGCAATGGATTTTTCCTCCAGGTACCTATCTCCTCTTAAAGGCATCTAGGCCAGATGCCATCACCACATCCTGTGGCAAGGAGTTCCACAGATTATCAACAAGCTGGGTAAAGAAATATTTTCTTTTGTCCGTTCTCACTCTCCCAGCACTAAATTTTAGTGGATGTCCCCTGGTTCTGATATTGCGTGAGAGGGAAAAGAGCTTCCCTCTATCCGCTTTATCCATCCCCTGCATAATTTTATACGTCTCAATGAGGTTCCCCCACAGGCACCTTTTCTCTAGACTAAGGAGCCCCAAACGTTGCAGCCTTTCCTCATAAGGGCGGTGTTTCAGCTGAGTCATTTTAGTCGCTCTCTTCTGCACTGTTTCCAGTTCTGCTATGTCTTTTTTGAGGTGTGGTGACCAGAACTCTACACAATTGTCTAGGTGAGGCCTTACCATCATTTTGTACAATGGCGTTATAATGTTGGCTATTTTATTTTCAATTCCCCTTTTAATGGTACCTAGCATGGAATTGGCCTTCTTCACTGCTGCCTCACACTGGATTGACACTTTCATCGAGCTGTCCACCAGCACACCAAGATCTCTTTCCTGATCCTGACAGCTCAGAACCCATTAACTGATAAATAATGTTTTGATTTTTTTTTTTTGCCCCAATGCACATTACTTTACATTTTCTTATATTGGCATGCCTTTGCCATTTTGCTGCCTATTCTCCCAGTTCGGAGATATCCTTCTGGAGCTCTTCATAATCCCTTCTGGTCTTCACCACCGGGAAAAGTTTTGTATCTCATCTGCAAACTTGGCCACCTCACTGCTTATCCATGTCTTTAGGTCATTTATGAACAGGCTGAAAAGCACTGGTCCCAGGATAGATCCCTGGGGCACACCACTCTTCACCTCTCTCCATTGTGAAAATTGGCCATTGATATCCTCAAACATTTAAATAGGGAGCTCTATTTTCATGCATGTGGTAGGAAGTACAAGCGGGAGTGCTAGGAGGAGTGAGTACTGGGGTAAAGGAAAGAAAAACACCAACATGCAAAAACATGGGGCAGGTAATGTAGGGAGACAGACCACTGGAAGGGGAAAGTAGCTGAAGGGGTTAAATAACCCAGGTAAAGCCAGGTTATTTAAAAATATGTGCCAGGATATGTAAAATATGATGTCAGGAGTCAGACCCTACTCTATTCAACTAAAAATGTGGCAAATATATGTACAGGCAAATGTTACTTCCAATGCATAATTCTATCATTACTTCTGTGATCCTCCTTCCCTTCATGTGGTGGGTGACAAGTTTGAAGACACACAGAGTCCCAATTTACATGGAGAGCCTTGACATATAACAGAAGCTCTCCTTCAGAAACAACTCTCCCCACATAGAAGAGGGTGATGAAAACAAAGACTGAGGAGGCAGGGGGAGAATGCTCTCCTCTACACATGAGCCTTCTCTGTGTTTTGACATCTGACATCTGTGTTCCTCTATTTGTGGGTCTTCAAGAGTTTTATCTTTATATATAACAGCCACATAATATAATGAGAGCTTTCCACAAATATTCCTTGTTGTGTGCTTAAATTTGTCAACTGCTGTGTAATTTCGGCAGACAAGAACCACCTCACATGAGGGGAGATATTTGTAGCTGCTAGTCAGGCAGGCAGGCAATTAAATGAAAATCAGATCTCACCCATCACCAGCAGAGGCCATGGATGTGTTTGGAATGATTGGTGACATTGACTGAGAGCTCCGGACTCACAAACACATTTGGAATATTTTACTTAACAGGCAAAGCATTAAGTAACATAGCAGGTGGTCCTGCATTTTTCAAGATACCCTCACTGGAGGCCAGCTTTAGTGGCCATTAAGTCAGCCAAGCAATTATGTGACTATGACTACTTTATATATGCATGTAATTACTTTTCGTTTGTGCACAATTTTGATTAGGGAAGTGTCAGTTTGTACTCACCATCTTGCAGAGCTGAGTGTTAGTCAAACGAGACTTAAAATGTTCAGATTCCGTGTATTATTCATTTCCCCCCAATTTGGAATAAGCTCACAGCTCATTATAAGGAGAGCTTGAAAAGTTACATTTTAAAAAGTCATTCATTGTATAATGAGTGGCAAAGGCTCCAAAGTAATTAATATCCATAAATGTTGCAAAATAAATCTTAATAACTTTTTCATTATTAAAAAAAAGCACCTTAAGACTAAGAAGAGAATGCTATACAACTCATCACATGGTGGTCAAAATGCCTTAAAATGCCCCCTAAGCATTCAAAAAAAGTACTTTATTGAGACCTGATTTGATTTATATACCACTCCATTAGTGCAAGCACAACTCTGGATAGTTTACATGTTTAAGCTTAAACATCCCACAGACCCTACATACCAATACATAATATGGTGATTAAGAGGGGGGAAAAGGAAAGAGAGAATTAAAAAAGAAAAATATATTAACATCATCTGGGAAACTCAGTTGTTGAAGGCAGTTTTGAATAGTTTTGTTTCAACCATTTCTTGAACATAATGAGAGAAGAAACTTGTCCTATCTCCATTGGTAATCTATTCCAGAGACTGGAGGCCACCACAGAGAAACCCTGATTCCTTTTCTTTGCCTTTCTGGCCTCCCTCCGTGAGGCAACTTATACTAACATGGACTGAGAGAAGCAGATGAAAAGGGCAGCTGCTTTCTGGGAGATACATTCTGACAAGCATCAAGGTCCTAATCTGTTAAAGGCTTTATGGGTCATAATAACCACCACCTTGAATTGATCATGGAAACTGACAAGAAACCACTGAAGGTATGCCAAAACTGGAGATATATGATCAAATTTACTAATTCCGGATATCAGTCTGGTTATCTCATTTTGAATCCGCTGAAGTTTCCATAGTGTTTTCAAGGGCAGTCCTATGAAGAGAGCATTACAGTAGTCTATTTTTGAAGTTACCAATGTGTGGATCTTTGTTAACTAGACATTTCTTATCCAGGTAGGGGCACAACTTGGCAATAAATTGAAACTGATGAAAGACACTCCTGGTCATGGACAGTATTTGAGTCTCTACAGAGAATGTTCGATCTCTCAGAAGCTGTGGACCCAATCCTTCAGGAAGAGTATAACCCCAACAAGGACAGGTAAGTTTTCTTCTGGTACAACAATCCTCCTAATAGTAATATCTCTGCTTATTTGGACTTACTTTCAGTTTATTGGCCCTTGTATAGTCCATTATCGATGCTAGACAGCTTTCAAGGACCTATACAGCATCACATGCAGATGAAGTAAAGGAGGGATATAGCTGTGTGCCCAAATCACTACAGGACTTCTCCCAGCAGTTTTTTGTAGATGTTAGAAGGCATTGGGAGATGGTCAACCCTGTGGGACCCCACAGCAGAGGTCCCAAGGGGTGGAGACTACATCGCCAAGCTATATCATCTGGGATTATCCCCCAAGGAAGGATGGGAATCAGCAGAGAATGCAGCCCCCAAATCCCTAAACTCAATTGCCTTTCTGGAAGGATACCATGGTCAACAGTTTCAAAGCTTCTGAAAAATCCAGGAGGACCAGCAGGTTCACACTCCCTCTGTCTGTCTCTCTTAGATCATCTTGCAGGGTCATTATTGCAGTTTCAGTCCCATATCACAGCCTAAACCTGAATAAAATGGATCCAGATTATCTCTTTCTTCCAAGAGTGCTTGCAAAAAGTAAAAGAAAAACATTATCTGTTAGATTGCACATAACATTGTTTCCACTTGTTACTTTTAGAATATAATATTATCACGTCCTCATTGCAAAGAGAGGGAGTTAGGGAGGGATGTGGCAGGTACCAATATTATTTATAAAGCAAAGGCCAAAATACTATTGTATAGCTACACAAATAGTGTACCTTTTGCCCCACCTTAAGAAATCACTGTAGACATTATCAGTCACACAGCCATACAACTCCATATGCAACTGATACTGACTACAGTGATTTCTTACCTTGAGGCCATTTGCCTTCAAACATTACACTGTTTGCGTTACCCCAATGTAACAAGGTAAGGTAATTTTGGGACATTGCTTCCAAACTCTGGGTATTAAGTATATCTCCTCAGAGGGGTGTGGGGAAGTGTTTGGCCAAAGGGTTTCTAGCTCCCAGTGGGACTCAAAAAGCAGTGCCTCAGCACTCCAACAACAAAGTCTCTTTCTTCTGGAATGGTGTAAAATAAGAATCGAATCACACCATCTATTACCTCTTACTTTGAGTAAGCACACTTGGCCACAGAATGCAGTGGAGTTGGCTTTGAAGTCCTACCCAGGGTAGCCATTAAGAGCTAACAAAAACAACATTTAAAAATGGATATGTTGTACAAACAGTGTTTGGCGCTGAAAAGGCTATGGCAGAACAGTCAATGTAGTGTAATCAGAGCTTGTTACGGGCTTCAAATAATGCTCTTTTGGGACCAAGAAAATTGTTTGAATTAATCTCCCTTATTCCTGGAGGAATTGAGGTCTGCTAGCAGTGCCTTTAAGCTTGCTTTTAAATAATCTGTTCATGCGTTTTGTTTTCAGAAAGCTGAGCTTTAGAAATTAAATACGATTGAATAGCAGGGGTGTATTCGCTAGGGATGCAAATTGCCACTTGCCTCATTCTTGTTCATGAGAACAAGAAACTGATTTTTTCGCTTCTCTTTGTCTGCAAGAGGGTGGGATATTTTCTGCCATTCTCAAGTGAAGTTTTCATACTCATAAGGTTTTTGCTTTGGGGCTTGTTTTTGTTTGTTTGCAAATAATCCAAATTGTACAAATTTATGTTTACTGAAGATGCCCAGCATGGTGTAGCACACAGAGTGATGGAATTAGATTCAGAAGGCCTGGGTTCATATTCCTGCTCAGCAATGGAAACTTACTGGGGGTGGGGAAGGGGTACAACCACCCCTTAAATATCTAACTTACATTGAAAGTCGGATTAGGGTCACTATAAATCTATTCCAACTTGACAGCACATGACAAGAATTGCTGATCTTTTATAGGATAGATTTCTAAACATCAGACACATCTGAGGGATGGTCTGACTCCTCCCCCCATCATCAACTAGTCTATCTGTGCTTGTTCTGTATGTGTCTGCACATGCATGTAACTTCACAAAGGGAAAGACGCAAGATTTGCTCATACGTATGTTGTGCAAAATGCTGAAATCCTGACGGGGGAAAAAAAAAAACCCTGCTTGATGTCTTTTTCTCATGCTGAAGATGAGGAATCTCATGGTGCCTGAAAACTCCTAATCAAGGTATCTTGCCATGTAGACACAGGCCCAGATCATGAAGGATGAGGAATTTGGCAAGTCCTCTACACATTGCTGCCAAGTACAATATCTGACTCAGAACCTAACCTTTAGGGCTCTGTTATCTTTTTAAGCCATTAGAAAGTCTAGTTCGGTGGGTGCCTGCATTGACTTGTATGTCAGCCAGAGAAAAGATCCAGGGATGATTCAAGGGCTGGGAAAATGTGGGCCCAGGATTACATGTGGGCCCCAAAGCTGTTTCTGTGGCTTTCAGCCTTATTATTACACTCCCTCCTTTTCTGGAGAAGAAGGTAAATGGCTGCTCTTGTGAGCCAAGAGGCGTTGCAACTAATTTTTTAAACAAGTCCCAGTGTCCTGAGTACCATTTAATGTCCCTCAATATCCATTTTCAAAACTATATATGGAGTGACTTTGGGCTCCAGTTTTTGCTTCCTCAGAGGGGGGGGAGAGTCTGTGTAGCTGTTTTGTCCACTGTTGGGATGGCTTGATTTGCCCCCCTAATGATCAAAAGATAAAATCCCTGAGCAAACCAAACTGTCCTTTTAACAGCCCTACCCACACCTTTCCAGACCCTGTCAGGGGCTTCAACTTTTTCTTATCTGATTACTCCATTTACAGTGTGTGAGAGAGCACCAGAAATGGACCAAAAGTAAAGCTTCCTAGTGGTCAAGGCTCCTCCAACTGAAATTTCCAATATCATGATGTCGCTTAATAAGAAAGCTGTCAAAGTCCAAGATATCCCAGGCAGCCTCTCACCACGGACAAGGGCACCAGGACCCAGTCCGCCATGCAGGGTATGAAGTCCAAAGACACTCACTGCACAATTGGTCATGACCAAGCAGAGATGGGAGCACCAAGCTGGGAGCTAGGTTGCAGGACCAGGAGCACAGAGCTGGAACAAGGCACCAAGGTGCAGGAGACCAGCAGAAACAAGCAGGGACCAAGGCAGGAACAGGTTCAGGAACACTGGAGTTCATATGCAGAGATGCCAGTAGCAAGCAGAAGCAAGAGGAAGGAACTGGAACACAGGGACTCTGAAGCTCAGGAGCGCGATGCGTAGATTCCAATGACTTTCTGTCTTCCTTGCCCCTGTGCTCTATGATTGAAACACCCTCCACTCTCAAACAAGCTGAACTTGGCATCCAGACAGTTAATGTGAAAACCTAAAGCTGTAAATGCAGCTTAAGGCGAACCTCTGGTGGATAGTGAGCACTGCCTTTCATTTCTAATCCCTGCTTCTCTACACCCATGGGAAATAAGGATGAGAGATAAGGGCATGATGCATCATTTATGGTGTTTCCCTTGCATGCAAAATTGCTCTTCCAGCTATGTGGTCAATATGGCCATTACGGTTTTGTCTCTGATTTCAGATAACAGCATCAGGTCAAGAGACAGGCAAACTTTAAGCTGTGCCCTTAAGGAGGGAGAGAGACTGGCCTTGCCAAGCTTCCAAACATTCTTCCAGACCAACACTCAGGAGAAGCAGCAGGCAAAGGTAAGGAACAAACAAACAGCAGAATGCAAGCACATGCACATGTGCACCCTCCCCCAGTTAACCTTGGCTAAACTACAACTCTTATCCAAGTTCACATTTTCATAATGCTAAAACTCTCAGGACAGCCCATGTCAGCTATGCAGACTTATACTGATTACCACAATCTCTTGGATTTGTCACCATTCAGCAAAGCTGTTTAGCTGAAGTAGGACCTGAAACCAAAAGATCATCAGGATTCTACTAAGACAGTGGCTCCCAACCTGGGGTCCCCAGATGTTCTTGGACTACAACTCCCAGAAATCCTGGCCAGCACAGCTAGTGGTGAAGGCCTCTGGCAGTTTTAGTCCAAGAATATCTGGGTACCCAAGGTTGGGAACCACTGTATTATGGAACACAGCGACTGCTTTCCCCCATTCACAACTCATAAGCATGGAAGTGAGTAGAAAGATTATTCCTTCCCTAACTTGGTTTGGTCCTTCCTGTCAACGGTGCTAAGAGACAGAAAGAGGAAGGGACTGAGAGGAAGAGAATGAGAATGAGCAGCCATATTTATACTGCTTCTGCATGAAGAAGGATGGTCTGAAGAGGAGAGAGTCTGCTACATATGAATATGCTGCACTTGATTGGAAACACTCACTTCTCTGGATCCTCAGTCACACAGAGGGGCTCTGCACCTTTCCCCTGGCTGTTGCTGCCCCTCTGTAGAGAACAGTCTGTAGATGAATTAGTCTACTAATTTGGAGTTTCTCTGTGCTCCTGCCATTTCACGGTCTATGGTCCAAAATTATGTGTCAGTGGCTCCAAAAATTTTGCAGGTGCTAGCGGAGGTGTTGTCAAGACAACAAACATAGCTGGTACAGACCCATGTGATCTGAACTCAGTGAACTACTGAACCAAATATGGAACCGGGCCACCAGAAAGTAGTTATGGTGGCGACAGTGCTACTGCATTACACATAACTATTTACCTCTCCAACCCCCAACAATTACAGATGGACAGATCCATCCAATTTCATTGTTCTAAGTTTCTTGTGTTATATTTTATGTGTTAAATATTTTTCCACAGAGATAAAAAGTCTCCATGAAAATTTGTACATGTTTATTATCTGTTACTTACGTATTTATTGTACACTATTTATATGTTGCCTTTCTCCCCAAAGTAGCATCCAGTGCCGCTTCCAATAGTTGAAAACAATAGAAAATTAAAACACAATAAAATTACGAGCATTAAAACAGAATTAAACTAACCAACTTATTAAAATACAATTAAATACAACTAAAATTAAAGCACTTCAAAATTACTTCATTAAAACATTAATACTAGTTTGCCTTTAAAAATTATGATCTCATGAATTGAGGCTTTTAATTGCTGAAGTTCTGCCTGGATGAAAAGGTCTTTGCCTGCCAACAGAAAGACAGCAGGAAAGGGGGCAAACCTAGCAAAGAAGCCCCAGAGCTTTGACGTGATCAGTGAGAAATCCCTTTCTCAGATCCACACAAAAAAGACCTACAAAGCTGCTGAGGCTCTGTGAAGGGCCTCTCCACCAGCTCTGAAAATCCAGTATGAGCTTGTATGAGAAAATATGGTTTTTCAGATAGGCGAGATTCAAGTCATATAGGGCTTTATATGGCATAAGAAGCAATATTTATTAGCAATATTTACAATGTTTATTGTATTCATTACATTTTACCCTACCCATCTAGTGTCTAAGCACTACTCTGCTCAGTCATACACAAATAAACAATAAATAAAAATAAACAAATTTAAATTGTGCCTGAAAATGACTATGGGTCTTAATATACACATTAATAAAAGCTATGGTTTTTCCAGTACCGATGTATGGAAATGAGAGCTGGACCATAAAGAAGGCTGACCACTGAAGAATTGATGCTTTTGAATTGTGGTGCTGGAAGAGGCTCTTGAGAGTCCCCTGAACTGCAAGGAGAACAAACCTATCCGTTCTGAAGGAAATCAACCCTTGAGTGCTCACTGGAAGGACAGATCCTGAAGCTGAGGCTCCAATATTTTGGCCATCTCATGAGAAGAGAAGACTCCCTGGAAAAACCTCTGATGTTGGGAAAGTGTGAAGGCAAGAGGAGAAGGGGACGACAGAGGACGAGATGGTTGGACAGTGTCTGCGAAGTGACCAACATGAATTTGACCCAACTCCAGGAGGCAGTGGAAGACAGGAGAGCCTGGCATGCTCTGGCCCATGGGGTCACGAAGACTAAACAACAAAAATGCAAATATGCCTAATAGTAGCAATTTTCTCTACTATAATGCATTCTGCCGATATTTTACCGATATTTGTCCTTATTTCCATGATCACACATTTTAGAGGGAGAGTCACATTGAAGAATTCAGAGACCTGTAAATATGAAAGAGTAGCTGCATTTTGGTTTCCATATTTAGGAAGTGTTAATAGGTAAGTGAACTGAACTAATTTCTTCTGATTTCATACCTTTAGAGTTTCTTGGAGGAAATGCAAAAAGAGAAGTGCATGGCTCAGAGGAGGAACCCCGCATTTAGGCCTTACCTTATCTTTCTGCTTCTAAAATCCCAGGAACAAAAGACTGCAGAAAGACACACAGAATGGGTTGTTCAGTAAGAAGTTAGCAAAAGCCATAAACAAAGAGCAGCCCTCCTCAAAAAAGCTTGGGGAAACATTGTGGTAATCTGTCTAGACATCAGTAAGATCTTGCGTCCAAAGCTCTGTTAACGCAATGGGTGGGCACGGATGTTCCAAAGTTTTAAGCTATTTGATTTGGGTTGAACACTGATTTGTCCATCCTAGATGAACCCACAAATGAGAACAAAGATCAAGTTGCTCGTTGGATTTCAGGTTTATCTGCATGTTACACCTAGTGCTTGTTTTTTTTTAAAAAAAAACTCATATTAGAATATATTTTGAACGATGAATTTTGAAAAAGCATAATGCATATTTGAATGTTCAAGGAAATTTTGTACATTCCTAGCTCTCGTCTACTCCAGATGCACCATGGCACAGTTTCAGAGTAAAGGAGAAGTAGTGTCACTCTGTTTTAATACCAAGAAGGATTTAGCTCTGAATCAAGGCAATTTTCCCTGGTGGTGTACACCGTACATTTAAATCTTTGAGCTGAGATGCCATATTAAGACAAAAGGCACAACATTAAGACAACTGCCTTCAGGTTATGTAGATAAATATCAGAGGAGAGCTAGTGTGGTCCGGTGAGTAGAGCGAAAGGGTTAGAGTCCCCGCTCAGCCATGGGGATCTTTCAAGGAGTGGCAACGATAGAGCTGCTCCTTAAAGGACTCAATCATACATGAGTAAAGAACCCTAATTTCATCCTTCTGTTGCACCAATCCATTTTCCCCCTGAAGTCATGTGGTATATATATTAGCAAGATCATTCACATGGTTTTTAATTGCATCAATTCATTTCTTACCATTTGAACTATTATAGCAGGCTACACTGCTCTTCAATTTCCTATAGATCCATCTTCTTTACTTTTTCTTGGGGCAATCAAGGCCCCTCCTTGTCCTTTTTGCTTTAATTACCTAAGGTCAGTCAGCTTCCCCTGTTGTGTTGCCTCTATGTGTGCATTTACTGCTGGAGTCCTTCTGGCAGCACTTTTACAAATCATGATGAGGAGAAAAAAAGAGAGGCTCTGGTAGCTGGCTGCTCTGCTAGAGGCAAAAAGTCTTATGAGAGTGCAAGAATCCTCAAGGGGTTGCCTTGTCATGACAGCCTGTCTTGAACACGAATCAGGTATAGGAAGGATATCTTCACATGCCTAGTTTTAGGGGGTCCTTTCTTTTTCCAGTTTGAGGACTCCCACCTACAGTGTTGGGAATTCTTCCACCGGACTTTATTACAAGAATGACATAAACGTACTCTGTGTACACCCATAGGGGGATAATTAATTACTAACAGTCAAGCTTGTTGCAGCAGCATGAGAAAGGAGTGAGGGAAGAATTTTGCCTTGTTGTTTTGTACCTAGGAAGGGAGATGTATAGGCACTTGGTGTATATAAGCCCATAAAATGAGGTGTAGCTTCTTTACAGCTGTAGTATCTTCTCAGTGGAAATAACAATACATGAAAAGAAATGAAAGAAGAGATGAGGTGAGGAGGGAGGAAACAAAAGCTGAAAGAAAGGCCTTGTGAAGCAAAGTTTGAATCTGGCAGAGCCTCAGGAAGTTTGCAAGAGCTGATCAGGGCTGTTGAGGACAGGGCATTCTGGACGTCACTCATCCATAGGGTCACCATATGTTGGAGGTGACTTGATGGCATATAAAAACAACAACAAGCCACATTCTTCATACAAGATCTAAAATGAAGTTTGTTGCTAATAAGGGTGTCATTACATATTTAAAAATATACTTTTTTTGGAATTAGGTTTAGCATGTTTGAAATTGTTTTTAAAAATTCTTACTACATGACATGTAGGGAAGGATGGATTTTTTTAAAAAAAAATTAGAAAGCAAGGTATTTTACTTGGCCACTAGGGGTTTGTTTATTTTATATCACTGGTGAAATCAATTTATGTTGAATTGTTTCTGCACATGTGAATGCCTCTGGTGTAAATTGTGTCTGTGGGGTGGCAGGACCATGGTTTTGGGCTGCAGGGAAGTCTTGCAGGTGGATCTGAGCGAGAAAGGTTGGGTAGAGTAGAACACTCTTTCCTTCCCAAGTTAGAAGTTGCAGATCTTATCAATCTCTCTGGTCACTTTCTTTTTGCTACTCACTGGTTTGCCTTCCCTCTCATCTGCCCCAGCTGCTGGATTTCTTGTTCTGTGTCCTTATCCATCCCCCTGTGTGTATGTATGTGTGTATCTCTGTATTCAGGTGTTAGGCTGCAGGGAAACCTTACATTCTGATCTGTTTTAGTTTTATTTTTCATCTGTCATACTGAACCAGCGCTATGCCAGATTACAAGAAATACATCATCAAAAAACAACAGCAGTGGCTAGAGCCTGCGAGAGCCAGCATGATGGTATGGTGGCACAGGATAAATCCTCAAATACAACAATTTTAAAAAACCTGTGTAGCCTCCCTTCAACTGATATACAATACATTTTAAAATAGATTTAAAGTTCTCCCAAGAGGATGCAAACACCAATCCCCAAAACACTTGACTTTGAATTTACTTTAAAATCCCTGAGATAGTTCCTAATTCATTTTCAGAGTGTAACAGCACCCTAAGTTGCAGTGACAGCATTCAACAACATTGATCAAAACCACTATTAAAAAAAAAGGAGAGGAAAAAGCTTTAGGATGAGTGTCTGTCCTCAATCACAAACACCTTCTTTCAGATTCATTTTAAAAAACAATTACTTCCCATCTTCCTCGAGCAAAAGAAACAGAACATTTGACATGACATTTTAACAAGAATGTGTGTGTTTTTTTTAAAAGGCACACTCAATCTGATGTTTACATGGCAGCCCTCTGTACTTGGGAACCACGCTGTTGCTGGCCCCAGGTAGAGTAAATCACAATAATTCTTTCTTGATGGCAAAAACATTGATCAGTCTTGAGAGCCATTTTGTGGGATTGATTCAAAAACATAAATTGCTGAAGGTTTATTACAGGAAAACAAAAACAGGTCTTCTTTTTTTAAAAAAGTCTTCTAACCTTGAGAAACTTTTCTGTCACACTCATAGTAAGATATTGAAAAGAATCTGTTTTTCTCAAATAGAAAGCAATAGCTTATCAGTGTATTTTCAAACACTTGAAAATTCACCTGAATTTAAAGTAAACTTATTTATTCACAGTATTTATCAACCACTCTTCTGACTTGATCAAGATAGGGAGCAATAAAAGCAATTGAAACATCATAAAACAGAGCAAAAAGGCATGATAAAATGAGCATACCAGACTGCATGAAAAACATGCCTTTGATCAAACTGAGATATCATAGAGAAACAAACAACCAGCAACTGGATGTCTCTCAGCCTCACCAGGGCCATTAGCAGGAATTCATCATAAACACTTTTACCCACCCAACCCCTCCCTCTTTTTCTGGGGGGGGGGATTTGGATTCCGGTCTTGGTACTTGGTACTTGGTACTAAAGACTCAGACTTGAATTTGGAATGTGGACCCAAAGACCTGCCAACATCCCTGCATATTTTTCAGCCATTACATGACTTCTTTTCTTCTTTAGAGGATGGATAGCCCTGATCCAGAGAAGAACCTCCTCCATCTTTTATTTTTAATTTAAAAGCCCACCATTTGCTGCTTGAACTAAAAAAAGGGGTGGGTGGGCCCGCAATTGGTGCTAATATGGTTTATTTTGTTCTTGAGTTAATATGTTTCCTGAAATACTCATTGAGGGGAGAGGAAGGGGAAATCATTGCCTACCTGAGACAGCCATTTTCAATAGCAAGGCCTTGATGGGCATCAGATCCAGTTGAAACCTCACATAGCTATGTTGTGCACTCTGTTTCTTCTTCTAAAATCATCTGTCATTATTCAGCAAGGTTATTTCTCTAAGTGATATATAAGGTCCTCCTCCACCACCATTCATAAATAGTTTATTCCTTTATTCACTAATTACTTCTAGCCCCTCCCTCCACAAAGAAAATTATAGTCTCTCTTATAGATTTCATTCATCAAATGACCAGAGCACAGAATATTTCTAATTTCCTATGAATTATGTATCGATAATCTACTGAGAGACGAGCACAAGACACACACACACACACAAAAAAAAGATGTGAAAGGGTTCTGAAAGCTTCCCCCGGAGCTGCTGTTCTCTGAACACTGATCAATAAAATAACAAATAGGCTGTCATGTTAGGCATGTCTAATGCTTGGCTTTCTCCTGTAGTTGCTTGATGGATATTTTGGCAACGACAGGTTAATTGTTAATGACTCTTTTTTTCAAAATTTTCAGATTGAAGAAAAAAATGTAGGCAGGAATCTGAGATGAATTCCACTTCCCTTTTTCAGTTTACCTGAAGAAGAAATACTGCATAATAGTGCTCTTCCTGACAAAGCAGCTGGGAAGGATGAAAAGATTAGCTTCTTTTTACAAAAATTATATAAATATATGCTGGAAAGATGTCTCTGTTCATAGCAGGGTGACATGCTATTAATAAACCCCTGAAGCATTTCAGCTGGCCTTGGACTGTTTAAAAGAAATATAATTACATTTGTGATAATTGCGTACTTGTGGGTTATGAATACATAAAAGCAGATAGCAAAACAAATATTGGGGGGAAAAACTTATGGCCACATTCCATCTTTTCCCATTTGCACAGGGTTGTGTGAATGGGATCGGATTTCTTCAGGGCATCGATGGAGTTCCCCCCTCTCCCCTCCATGCCAACCCCACATATTAGTCAGCAAAACACAACATGAACACACCGGTATGCAAAGTTGTGTGAAAGGGCCAGTGCTCCCAAGGGCCAGCCTTGATTTATTCTTATACACTTTTCTCATCTTAGACATGAGGAGAAATGAGCATGAAGCACTAGTTCAGCAGTTCATTTCCTGGCAAAACAGCTGATCTGTGGTTCGGCAGCCCACCTCCTCCAGCAGGTGTCCACTTGGAGGTAACTCCCAGATGAGGCTGGGTGGCATGCTGCCAGGGATTGGACACCCAATCCCTGGCAGCATGGAAGGAAGAAGTGGGGTACCAAACCACAGATCAGCTGTTTGCCCAGAAACACACCACGATGAGCTGCCAAACCCGTGGTTCATGCCCATCTCTAGACCTGAGGCAACACTTATAAGATCTATGGGGCTTAGGGGGGAGGGGTTAGATGTCTAATGATGAACATTGTAAACAAAATTTCACAAAATGAGCCTTTTCTTATGCACAGACAACATGAGCAATTATAACAATAATCAAACGCTACAATTTGGGCACCCAAGAACTCAGCAATAGCACCAATACAGAAGTTACTTGTAGAATTGCAAAGTTCAAGTGTTCCTTTGAATTCAAAAGTAGATAAAAATCCAAGACATCTGCCACAACTGGGTTGGGTGTCTTCAACATAGAAGAATCCACTCCACATGCAGAATCTTCAAAATTTTAAAATAAATATCAATACAATTATATGGAATCCATGAATTCACTACGTGGAGTCACTCCTCCAACACGATTATACCTTGACCAGATTGGCAAGGGCCTAACAGTCTAAATGGCAACAGTAGGTCTGGCCTCTTCAGCTCTCCTGCTCTTTCTAATTTAAGCCTTTTACTCTAGGTCTCTTAATGTTCTTTCTTAATCCCATCTTTTCAAGCTGAAGGAGGAGTGTACTGAGTGGGGGAGGGCCGGGAGCCTCTATCATTTGTCCTCTCATTACTCTGGGCTCTGCCCTGCTATGTCAGGGACCAGGTTCATTGTGAAAAGATGAGGAAGAAAATTGTAATCCCACAACATATCCAACCACAATAAAGAATGGTAAGGCAAACTCATTCCACATAGAGTTCCCACTGTCTCAAATGTTCTTCTTTCTTTCTTTCTTTCTTTCTTTCTTTCTTTCTTTCTTTCTTTCTTTCTTTCTTTCTTTCTTTCTTTCTTTCTTTCTTTCTTTCTTTCTTTCTTTCTTTCTTTCTTTCTTTCTATCGAAAAGACACAGGGCAGCTTACATGAAGTAAAAGATTAGTATACAAATACTAAAAGGTTCAAACAAATACCACTCTAAGAAATGGTAAACAAAAGCAATACCAAAAACACATCCAAAGCAGTAAGGTGTAACCATCCATTTAAAAACCACACGCAGGCAGCCAGTCAGCGAGGGAAAGTTTGCCTGAAGAGAAAGCTCTTTACCTACTTGCAGAAGGGCAGCAAAGATGGGGGCAGTTTGGCCTCCTGTGGGAGGGAGTTCCAAAGTCTGGGAGCAGCCACAGAAAAGCCCCTCTCCCATGTCCCCATCAAGCACACCTGTGAATGTGGTGAGACTGGGAGAATGACCTGATAATCTTAACTGCAGCTGGCTCATAAAGGGAGATATGGTCCTTTACATGGTTCTTCTTCATTCCTGAAGAGAGTCCTGTAGGGTTGGTTTGGCTGACAGGCACTGACTGGCCCAAGCAACTAAGCCTGTGACCAAGAAAGGATATTAACTCTGGGGTCCCTTTTCGAAATCCAACACGCTTTCTCAGGTCAGGAGTTAACTGAGAGTGACACAATCTGGTCCAAAAACAATGCAACAATTGATGTGTGTAATTTGCATCGTAGACATACAAGGCCACCTGATTTACACAAGATGTCCATATTTGGAAAACTGGAATATGACAACCTTTAATAAAAGACACTTTATGTCTCAGAGGCCTCCTGTGCCTCAGGTGAGACAGATGGGTCTTGAGAGACTATCATAAACTATAATGACTACTTACAGTGACATTTGCTTGGCACACTGCCTTCTGACAGAACTGAGTTTAATCTGGTTCTCCTGGCTTCCTCCCCTTGATGGAAACCACATCTTCCACTTCTCTGTGTCACCATCTGTTTGCTGGCTTTTATATGGGCTTTTCCCTGCTAAAATGTTGAAATGCTTAGCTACAGGCCAGTAAGAGCTTTAAGTTAAAACATCCAGCTACTTATGGCCCTCCTCTTTTACATTTAATCCAGAAGTGGGCACAAATCAAACTTCAAACCAGAAAAACCAACAAATCAGTGGCGGACCATTTTTCAAGTCTGTGCCCATTTCTGATTTAGTCCCTCCACTCTGAAATATGCCCAGTGGTGGAGCAGAGGCAAGGCATGATAGCTTGAAGGCCTGGGATTTTGTAAGCAGCAGGGCTTGTGATACTGTTTTAAGATTAGCCACCTCAGATTTCCTTGTTCAATTTGAGGTTAGCTGGAATCCTCTCAATAGTTGAGAGAGAAACGGTTTCCCCAGAATCAATGGCTGCAATCTTGTTGCTTAGCATAGAAAGTTGTAATGTGAGCAAGCCCATGGAATCAATGGGAATTTGGTGATTAACCTCTCCTTTGGTTCAATTGGTGACCCATTGCAGTTCTGGTCCATGGGGTCACGAACAGTCAGACACGACTTAATGATTAAACAACAACTCACTACACTAAAGTAACAGGATTTCAGTCAATGCATTGTCGCAAGGTATCCCTGTTGTAATGCAAAGTATCTGAGGTTGATCTCCTCCCGAGTGAGTAATTTAGAGCCATTGGCTTTGCAAAGACTTGTTTCTTAGTTGTTGATACACACTGATCCAGTAGCTTGTCTGTTTGGACCCTCCTTGTGGGGAAGGGTGGTTGACTGGCTGATTGATTTATTTGATTTGATTTATATACTGCCTATCTGGCAATCCAGGCCGCTCTGGGCAGTTTACATGGCATAATAAACAAATACAGTAACAAGACAAAGTATACATTAATCAATACAAAATTAAACAAATAAAAATATGGTTATGGAGACTGTCACAGAAAGCCTCTCACTTCTGAATTTAACACTATGCTTCTGTTCTGGAAAGACCAGATACACGAGGCAAGAAGGAAGGAATGTAAGTATGTTAGGGCTAGGGAAAATATACGTCCAGTTGTATTTTGGAGGTTTTGGGGAATGAGGCTGAAATCTCCAAAAGGGAAGAGAGTTTCAGTAGGGGAGGGGTGTTGCAATGAGGAGGTGTTCTTTACATTCTCATTATCCAGGTTCAGGGTTAGTACTTTCTTTATTCTAGCCTTTCTAACAAAGTCACTCCAAGCAGTAGCAAAGTGCGTGTCTAAGAGCTCCCTTGCCCCTCAGATATGCTTTGAAAGTGGGGTTTAGAAATGGTGTAAGCAAAGGAACAGAGCCAGGAGAAAACAGGGAGAGAAAATCCCTTCTCATCCATCTTGAAAAGTGGCTATTTTCGAAGTGATTGGTTAGTGAAAAACCAGATAATGTTGACTAATCCATTCCTCTCTCAGATTTTTTTAAAACACTAAATAAAAACTACTGCTCCTCAATCTTTGTAGGCTGAGATAGTACAACTCTGAAGATGACTGAAAATCCAATTTTCCAAGATGCTACTTATTTTGAGTGGCTGATAAGAAGCAGAATGAATATTGAGCAGATATGAGGAAAGTGTGGTCACATTCTCTCACACTCTGTAGAAAATTACAGAACACTTATTACCTATTTCCTTGGCTACTAAACTCAAGAGGTCACTATGAAAACCTCTTATACTGTTGTCTCAAGTCAATACACTGCCTGTTTTTTCTTCCTATAGCCAAATAATCTCTTTGACTATTAACAATATTTTCTATTGCATCGGCCAATAAATCTCTCCAGACTCTCCAGAGTCCCTTCCTGCTCTGCAGTTCTAAGATTAAGATGTTGATTAGGTTTTCAGTGCCAGTTAGAAAAGAGCATGAATTTAAAACTGAATCGCCAAATTTGTTCAAAAATTGCTAATTCATCAATTCGTATTTGTACAAATCAATGTCCCCAACAAATCAATGCATTTTTAGTGGGTTTTGATTCATTTGGGTATAAAATGTTCCCCCAGGCACCTGGGGACACCAAAATTCCAGAGAAGCTGGCTCTCCTCTACAATCTCTCTACAATCGACAGTCCTGGGGAGACCCACTTTGTAGGTGTATAACTTGGATGTCTGAACCCCAATATTCTCCAAATTTAGTGGGACTGTAGAGGAGAGTCTATAGAAGCTTGTGCTTGCTTATGGTGTATCTAGTTGTCTGGATGGAAGTTTCATGGGGGGACACTTCCTGTGGGTATATAACTCAGATGTCCAAAAACTAAACTTCACCAAAGTTTCAGGGCTTGTAGAGGAAAGTCAGGGGAAGCTTCCTCCCTCTCCCTCCACCATGGAGGAGCAGAGGAAGATTTTAATTTCACAATATCGTTAAGTAGCTAAGCTGTCTGTTTGAGCCACTTAACAATACTGATAAATTTGAAAGTGGACAGGAAATAAGCAAGTCATCTCTTTTGATGCAATTCTAGCAATTCCATGTGCAGGAATGATCCTACTTTCTCTTTAAAAAGAGTAGCCCCTGACAGAGAGTCAAAAAGGTATGCGTAACAATGCTTTGAGAGCCAGCTGGTTTACACTGGCACTTAGGTCGTGGTTGCTGTGAAAAGGAGCAAACCAACCTGTCCCCAGAGCAGGCCAAACAGCGGGACAAATCCCTATGGAGAGGATTTGTTCTTGTTCTCCATGTTACCTTGTACCAGAAAGTGACTGTCTTCTATACATAAAGAAATATATGAAAATACATAAGGGATATTCAAAGCATATGCAGTAGATTCCTTGAAAAATTCAGGGAGAAACCTTAAGGAGATATGCTTCATTTAAATAATTCAGGCCTTTTTAATGTTCATGCTTATCATTATTTTCCATGAAATACTTCTGAAAGGTATTTCCTATATTAATAACTTAATATGGTATTAAAATTACAATGTATGTGGCTCTCGGGAGGAAAGGGGGCTGACAGATGGATTTATAGGATGACTGGCATAGGGACAGATAGAGAAAAAGGAGCAAATCATTTCAGCACTTCAGAATGGTTTGGAAATAAAAACTAGGAAACGTCAATAGAAGAGGCTTATTATGCTTTAAGACAATGGATATAATCCACTGTTTGCTTAAAGGTGTATGATCAAGTATGTTTAAATCTGCTTAAGTCTTCAGTGGGATTATGAATACCTAATTCAGAGCTGGTATCTCTTTTTTCATATGAAGTGTGCTCAATCTCCTAAGATGCTTTGCCATGAGCTCCAATGGAAATGCCAGCTGCAGGATACCCTTGTATGATACTTCAGTCAGCAATAAAGCAGGCATGTTCTAGCAGAGATACAAGATTTATGCGTATCGGTAGTGAATATGGTGACCAGCCTGCTCAGGGTGCATTTCCATATGATTAGAGAAGGGTGGGTGTTTTTTTTTTAAGCCTAAGTGCCAATTCTATTTGTGAAATGTCCTGTTCAGCTATGCTAGCTGTGAATTTCAGTAGGCTTATTAAATTGCATTATAGCAGGCACTTATGCAGCCCCCCAAGGGGGACGCTCAAGAAGGTGTGGACAGGAATCCATCCTTGCTATAAAGACATGCAGAGAGAAATTGAGGATCAAAAGGAAAGTGAATGTGGGACAAATTAGGAAGTAGAGCTCAGAACTGGGAAGACAAGAAAGACTCCTCTGAAATGCAAAGGCAATTGGGATTTGCAGTGATTAAAATAAGGAGAACTTTGAGCTCCTCTTGTTCTATTGATGAGGCCAGTTTGGTATCCTGAAGCCACAACAGGCATTGGCATACAAAACAGATAGTGCGCTGGAAAAAGAGCTGACATTCCGGTATGGAAACCAAGGATCTGTGTCGAAGGTGACTGAGAAAGCCTACCAGCTACCTAGGTGGCAGCAGTGGCAGTTTCGCCATGGAGTCCATCTGCCCAGTGATGGATGGATTGATCTGCCTATTTCATTTTTCCTTCACATCCTGGTTGCTTTTGTAAATACTGTAACATTCTGCATAACTTCTTTCACATTTATGAAAGAACTCATGAATGTTGGTAGGTATGTACAGTATTCAAAACAATCAAACAGAATTCTGATCTCTCTCCACTGGCCAAATCTGATGGTTGCTTCCTGTAGGAGAAGATCATTTTGTACTTGACTTAAAGATGGGGAGGAAGAACTATAGGTAATATTTTTTTTCATATTTAGTCTATACAATGTCCCCTGGAAGATTTATTATTATGAAGAAGCCAACAGGAAAGGATTCAACCCGCCTCTTAGTTTGTCTTTAAATCTTAAAATTACATGAGCTGAACTAACTTAGAAAGCAGGTTTATGTACAGTAATTGGGAGGAGACGTCACTAGCTGCGGCAGAAAGTTATCTTTAACTTTGAAATTTCTTCTGAGAAGTGGCCAGTGCCTGGATTCTCAGGATGCACAGATTGTTTACACCTGCTGAGATTTTTTTTGGGGGGGGGGTTGCTACTGCAACAGAACCCATTTAATTGGCTTCATTTGATTGGTAGAAAAAGTTGAGCCAGTTCATGAGGGGATCATGGGATATAAGGTCAGATGGTATAATGTGTGATTTGAGAACTCTTGGCTAGTGGCTTTGAGTTCCCTTCATGCTTTTTCTGCTTTAACAAGTAATCCAGCTTGTTAGTTTGATGAACTCTGCTTGTGCCCTGGAACCATGCTATTGTGTAAGTATAGACTAGATTAGATAGCTTTTCTTGGCAATTAGGAATAATTCCTAATTGCCTGAAACTCTGAAACTGCTTTATTTTGCTAGAGTCAAAAAGTCAACTTTTAAATTAGTTTTTTTTCCCTAAAATTTCTTCAGTAAAAATAACAAAATGGTCTTCATTCAGATAGCTGGAGGGGTTTAGGTACTAAATTCAATTCTTATGCATTTGGGAGTTTTTTGAAAGTTTTGTGAGTTTTTACGTTTTCTACCTTGCAGGGTTGGTTTACAACCAGGATCAACAATCTGCTTATTTTGTTCTCCCTGGAGCATTGAGTGAACAAAGGGCTCAAAGGTGTAGGAAGAAAGTGTTCACAGGAAGCTTTCACAATCACGACTGCACTGAACCCTCTGACAAGCACCCACACCAGTAGCACCAATGTACTGTGACTGAGCGGTAAGTGGGAGCTCTCTGTGGCAACCTGGTATGACTCACAATTATGAACTAAAATGCATGTGATTGAATACTCAGAGATGTCTAAGAACTAAATATTTAGACCTCTCTGCTTGAATGGATAACTCTTCAAAAGTGGGTAGAGTCTGTATCCCATTCTAACTCCATCTCAAATTTCTGTCCTGCCCCCACGACAACGGTTCCTGATTCATGTTGACTAAGAAAGTTTATTCTCCATGACGTTGGCTGCTCAAGGCAGTTTCCTCACCTACATGCCTTTGAGTTCCCAAGCTTTCTGTCATCTTCCCAATGTACAAGTGGTCCTCTTTTGGCAGCCAAGAAACCACATGCAGAGAATGGAGCAGTCTGTTATCGTATGTGTTCACTACAAATATTTTACAGGCAAGAACATTGGGAGATGCATTTCTACTGAAGATAGCAATATTATATGCAAGCAGTTTAACATTGGAATTGCAGGTTGCATACAGGTTGATGCTGCAACATTTTGATGGCTCTTTCCCCCAGGGTGAAATAAGTTATTGAAAGGGAGATTTTGAGCAGAGAATCAGTAAAGAGAAGAGAGTGTTTAATTCCTTTTCTGCAATAACTTTTCCCAAGCTAGTTGCTCTTTCACTCCAAATTAACAAATGTGGGTGGGAGGGAAGTGGTGGAGGGTATTTAACAAGGAGTAGAGTGCCCTGATTTTGCTCAGAATTTTCTCCTCTAGACACTACTTTTGCTGTATTGTTACTTGAGTTGAACTTGCTCTGGGTAGGAAACTAAATGCCAACATCACCCTTTATTCTACTCCCTTTCTTCTTTGTCTACAAATACAGAAAGGGGGGGGGGAGAAAATGGAGAGGGGTAAGCAACATTCAAAAGTGAACAGTACTACTTGTTATTCATATTTATTCATATTATTATTCATATGAATATGAAGCTTTTGAAAAAGTCTCTGTAGCACATTTTTTGTTTGATAGCTGCCTCAAGAGGTAAGATTGTATACGCTACAACTCAAACAAAACACACAACACTTTCTACTGAAGTCATTATTTTCTTGGTTGCTTTTTTCTGCATATGGTCTTGTAGAATTCCCTACCCCCATGCCTGGGACTGTCTTGACTGTCAGCAAGAAAATTATCAGTTAAGGAAACTATCCCCTTCCCTTCCCCCAATTCACTTTATCAGTGAGAAGAACAAAGCAGTAACCTCAGGCTTAAAAATGCAGTTACTGAGGCCAGAGATAGTTTATTAGAGATGGTCCATGACTTGAAGAGGGAAATCCTTAACTGATGAAAGCATCTGAGTATCATACCACAAGCTTCTGTTACTTTCAGGATTGTGAAATCAGCTTGGTTTTTGGTTATTCATTTGAAGTATGATTTCACAAACACGGGAAAGACCTTTCTGCAAATATAATATGCTTTCATCTATAATTATAGGCTGACTCTAATGTCTGTTTCTGGCATAGGAGACCCATTCATGTTAATGGAGTCTTTGTCAGCATACACGTTTTAAAGCTTGGGAGTAGCTGTGGATTTACCAGGCTGTGAAATACAAAAGCAACAACAGAAAAGGGAACGAGTTAATAAAATTAGAACCTTACCTTGAACGTGCTGTGCTAAAGGAGAGATTTGATAACAGCAATGCAAGACCTCCATAAAGTTGTTGTTTATATTAATTTTCAAGTTCTGAATATATTATTGACGACACAGGGGAATAATGCATTGCATAATTTGGAGGCAGGAAGTAATTTCTTTGCATGGTTTGGGGGATACTTCATATGAAAATGGCATGGGTCGTAAAGGTGCTGTTTGGGAAGAAAGTCACAATGTTTCAGGTGACACAACTAGCAAATAACAATGAATGGAAACAGTCTAGGGTTTTTTCCAGACCTTGCCTGGGGTTGTGCTATGGATGGCTGCAGTTAAGGAAACTATCCCCTTCCCTTCCCCCAATTCACTTTATCAGTGAGAAGAACAAAGCAGTAACCTCAGGCTTAAAAAGGCAGTTACTGAGGCTAGAGATAGTTTATTAGAGATGGTCCAGGTGGTGGTTGTTCTTCTCCTAACAGAAAGGAAGCTGTGGAAATTACTTCACGATGCAATGGAACCATAATATTGAGCCATAAGAATGTCATACAGAAAGACACCTAGACGCTCTCTGCTCCCAAGGCCTCTATTTTTTCAGCAGCTTTGTTGGTCTGTCTTTACCACCAGAGCAAGCCATGTCAGGTTGCCACAGGGCCAGATAGGAGTTTGTGGTCTCTCACAAGGGTGGTAGTGGCATAATCTATCCCTGCCTGAGCCACAGAGGGATTTTTGGAATTATCTTAATAGCCAGATACTTCAGGAAGAGGAGTTGGCATCAACACTGAGAAAAGCACTCCTAGACCCCCATTTTGATGAAAGGGATGGTTCTAGATTTGACCTTCTGGTTGAAGAACCCAAAGGCTGAAAAGGAAACAGATTTTGGGGGCAGTCTAGGATATTTTCCCGTTCTTCAACATGGGACTTGCAATAGGGAGAAGGCTTCTTTTTTTAACCAACAAATGGGGAACTTGTTTGTAGCTATTTGTTTTCACCTAAAACTGTGGCAGGAGTGACTTGCTCATAGGTGCAAACAGCATTGTATCCGGGAAGTCTTGGGATGGAAATTTTGAAAAGCTTGCCACGTTCCACTGTACCTCTTAATACTGCAATCTTGTTTACATTTTGCCGGAAGCAAGTCCACTGATCTCACAGGGCTTTCTTCAGAGTAGACATGGATAAGATTTTATTATATGATACCCAACCTCATTCCACACAATGCCAGTGCCAACAATTCAAAACCTGGGCAAAGTGTGGGAATATTGATCACTGTTTTTGATAGAGACAGTGCTATAGATTTGCTCCCTTTTCTTTAAACTTTCCTTACAAAATAGACAATATATAGTTCAGAACAAAGCAGGTTTCAACTTTCCTAGATAGATTGCTTTAAGAACCTGCTTAATTTATACAGAAACCTGGTTTCAGGCTGCTTTGGTACAGTATTTGGTATTCCTTGGTTCTGCTGGTAAACTGTTTTGCGGTACTCCAGTCTGACTAGTTATGTCATACCCACTTTAACACTAGATCTATAAACATTATTGTAAATGGGCTTCTAAAATTAACACTATTGTGGGAAGGAAACATGTAAATTAATAAATTATCTTTATGATCATCAGGTAATGTGCACACACTTAAAAAACACAGAGAGACCCTTCACTGAATACTTATTTCATGCTATCTTCATGACTGTAATTTAGCTCCAGTATTTTAAGAAGATCTTACTCAGCGACTACACAGTGACCTGGTAAATATCTATCTTATTGCTTTTCTTTTTCGATGAGGTAAACACAAAATGATGGCTGACTTCTGCCTCACTTAGCAATAACAGTCACTGTATTCTTTACACTAATTAACTTTAATGGTAGTGTCACTCTCAGCTGGAAGCATAATACCATCCATAATTAGTTCTGTGACAACAGCAGGAGCAAAGTGACATCTATAAGGACCATCTTTCAGAAACTGTGTCCCAAGGTTGCAGTCCTATGTGCAGTTAAGCTCAGTGGAGCTTCTATTTCAGGAGAAGGTGATGGACTGCCAGAAAGGAAGATGCATCAGTTTAATGAAATAGGTGTTTCTGTTTTACCCTCAAGAATATTATAACTGAAATTGCTGAGTAGTAGGATACTGGGGGGAGGGGAGAGGCCCATTTAGGAACAGAGACAGACTGACAGTTTTTTTTAAGCATAAGCTTTCACAGTCTGCAGCTTATCATCAAGTGAAAATGTGCAAAACTGTATGGCAAATGAAGAGGGTTTTGTTGTTGTTGTTGTTTGCTCCAGAATAACATGGCTAAACCCTCCCTCTGGCATTTTAAGACAAGAGGTATATACAAATATTTATCAAAAGGATATCACAGTCTCCAAGACTTACTTTAAGCTTTGGCTTTCCATGCAGCATCAATTCTATGTGCCACCTGTAAGGCAGAAGACAGAAATAAATACAGGTTCTCAACCTTGGGTACCCAGAGGTTCATAGACTAAAACTCCCAGAAGCCTCTGTCACTAGCTGTGCTGGCCAGGATTTCTGGAAGTTCTAGTTCAATAACATCTGTGGACCCAAGGTGGGGAACCACTGCTTTATTTCTATCTTCTGACTTAAAAGGGACAGATATAATTAATGTCAGATACAAGGTCAAACAACTAGTGGTTTTTGTATTGAATGACCATTTCCACTTTTCTCCAGGACCTCTGAGTGTAACTTGAGAAAGATTAAACAAATTTCCATGTCTCCCATTTAGCCTATAAATATGCTCTGTAGCAGAAGAAAGCTTTCTCTTATAAATAACATATTGATTGCATGATTTGATTTGTACTCCCCTTTTCTCAGAGGACTACATGGCAGCTAATCATCTACATCAAAACACAGCTCTAAAAGAGCAAATCAAAGCTAGAAGAGACCAAAATAAGAATGAATATCAAGAGCATGCAAAACAGTTGCTTACACACTGAGGGCTGAATCAAATTGTTACTTGCCACTGGAGTAGACCCACTGAATTAATAGGATTTATGTAAGTAGCAACCTAGCAAGCTCCATTCATTAGGTGGGTCTAATCTAGATGGAACTAACAGTAGGATTTGTCCCTGAAAGCATGCAAAAATAAATATGTTTATGGGTGAAGAAGGACAGTTGCAGGACAAGATAACCTTTTCCAGAAGAGGCCATCAGTAGCTGTGGGACTGGCCCCATTCCCTTACTTGTGAGAGTGAACTTTCCACCTCCCCAAGGGTAAAGGTGAAATTCCCGACCTGCAGTTCACCTGTGGACTGGGGCAGTGAGGCGGACAATGCCTTAGAGGCTACACATGTGTACATGGTAAGGCTGGAGATTTATGGAAGAGAGCAAAGAGGGGAGAGGAGGACTGTTGGGCGAACGTCTTTGACTGGGAGGTGACTGAAGCCCAGGAGGTGCCAGGATTGCTGGATGAGAGACAGTCCACTGCTAGGACTCTGACACTGGGTGTTCAGAGTCTGTTGGGGCGAGGTGAGATGGCGAGAGTTGAAGCAGTTGGAGAACCAGTGCAGGGAATGAGGCCAGCAGAGACAAGTGGCCCCACAGCAAGGTTCCCATGGGCAATATTCCTAGTGATGGTTAGCTGGTCCCTCTTAGCCATTACACGGGTGAGCCCAGCCATGTCCATATAGAGGAGGATTACTGCACATATGGGGCAGCTGCCCCTAGTGGTGACTAGCTAGGAAAGACACCCAGGCTACTCTGCTCCCTGGACAGTTGAGTGCTTTCATCCAACACCTCTGTTGGGACGCTCCCTGCCTAGCACACCTGAAAGGTGTTCTTGAACTGGGAGAGGAGGCAGGGCTCTGCTCCTCCCAGTAAAAGACTGTGGTAGCCTCGTACTGTTTTCAACTGTTTGGGAGTGCAGTTAACTCCCTGGAGCCTGTAGAATTGTTTAAGTTTTGTTGTTGAGCCATGTTGGCTCTGTTATTGTTGTGTTGCTCTAATAAAAGAGCCTGTTCCTGCAAACACTCTCTCCGTCTTCCTGGAGGGGTGTGTCTGCAAGGGCCACTCACAGTAGTGCAGAGTTTGTAGGACAGCCTTACAAGGGGTCTCAATCCCCTGCAAGGCCGTTTGGAAATCAATTTTTGAAATTGGAGATTTCCAAAGTAGTTTGTGATAAGGCAAAGTGGTTGCTTTTGAAATGAAAGGTAGTATCTTTTAACACACAGTGGTGTTAATTCAACCAGTTCTACCACTGTAATTGTGGAATCAAATTCTTTAAAATTATATAAATCAACTATGGCTTTTTGATTTTTGCCCTGTCCTTTTTTAAAGTTATAATTTTGATAGTTTATGCCTGTAAACTCTTCCCCACAGAGTTCAATATCAAGCGTGCACTCCTACTATTGAGTCTACCACAATGTTCTGCCTGAAATGCTACTGTGTTATATAACTAACCGTAGCACTGAGCAGTGACTCAGCCCCTTGAGTTCTAGACAATGAGAATTGAGTTGCATTCAGATCATTGTGTTCCCTTGATTGGAATTAAATTTCATGCTGAAGAAGCCATGGGAAATGCTGCAATATTTCCTCAGTCTGGAGAATGTTCACAATGGGAATTGGTTTCAGGGTTACTAAGAACAATAATATATTCTGAATATCTTATACATGAAGCAAAAAAAAAAAAGACTTGTTCAAATTTCATGTTGGCTTTTCCAGAAGATAAAGCAAATCCTAGTTTTAACTCTCTTCCCTTAATCGAATTAAATTTTAGTAACTGAAAGAAATGTTATAAATTGAAAGAATTTTTTTTATTAATTTAGCAAGAACATGTGCTGACCAAATATGACCTTCTTATTTGAAGCTTCAGAAAAATAGTCTGCTTCAGCTGGGACAGATGTAGACCCAGTCTCAAGTCCAAAAGCAAAGACAAGATCCAGAGATTTTATACCTCTCTTTGATTCTAATCAGATACCAGACACGGTTATCATATTCTTTTTTGAGTTTTTGACAAGTGGGATGGAGTTTATAGGTTTGGCAGACCCTAATAATGAGACAAAAAAAAAAAGGAACTAGATTGCCTGGGGAGGTTTATTTGGGATTTGTTTTGGCTACATGCCTTTACATTTTCGCATTTTAAAAATGGAACTGTTCAGTCCTTGGCAAAAGTGGGAGAAGTTTTCAGGAACAATGGCCTCTTCTGAATGAATCAGGACTGACTACCTTGAGAGGAACAGGTACGGAGAAAAATCTGGGCAGCCCTTCTTTTTGGACGTTATACAAAAAAAGGGGGCTTCTTATTTCCTGGTGTTCATTGTGGGGGGGGGGGTGTTCTTTCATTTTACTACAGCCAAGGCTGTTCATGACCGGGGTTCAATCGCAGGTAGCTGTATCGTGGTTCACTTTGCCTTCCTTCTTTTTGAGGTCCATGAATTGAGCAACCAGTTTGCTGAGAGTGAAGTGGGGCAATGTGTAACCAGAATAATTAAATCCTAAACCAGGGAGTTTGTTCAAGCACTATGGGGCACAGTTTAAGCACCACACTTTCCTTTCCTTTCTGTCTCTGAAAAAAGGTCTGAATCCTTGTTCTTAGATACAGTAGCCAACTAAAAATGCAAGCTGGCTACAGGCACCCAGAGGTGGAGGTTAACTTAGTGATTCGTTTTTAAAAGTACAATTCTGGCAGAAAGATTTGCAAAGAAATGTAGAAAAAACTTTAGTCATCCACCCCTCCTTCCCCCATTGCCTATTGCAATTATCTCTTTCAACAGCATACACTTACATTTGTTTGTTGTTTACAATTAGCTTGAAGAGGCTGTTAAATTAAATGTGATACTTAATCAGCAGGTACTTCTAAGAAATTAGTGATCTTATTAAAAGTATTTTAAAATGGTGGCAGGCAAATAAAACTATTAATGGAACTATTTATTCATACTTAACAGCTAATTGTCCTGAAAACTTCTTGCTGCAGTCAGTTAAGATGGCTACTTTAGGCTGGGCGCAACTTTAAGATCTTGCAGTTAGCAGGAATAGAGCAAGGGGCTCTCTCTCCCCCTCCCTCCAGGAAAACACAATGAGCAGAAAGGTTTTGACTGATGTCTTTTGTGATTACAAAGAAAAAAAAACGTGATAGAAAAAAAAGAGGACAGCTAAAGCTGCCAAGGTTTCCTGCAGCTGTTGAATGAGTGACTCTCTCCTTTTCTTCTTATATCGCACTGGAGCACTGGTCACCACCAGGAGCTGGCAGCATTAATTTTTGCAGGTGGTACAGCAGGAAAAGCAGGAATTTGAAAATTGCAACCTCTGTACAGAGGTGTAGTGGATCTGCCATTGCGGAAGGCTGAACTAACAGTCTCCATTTTGCATCTCCTCTGCAGAAAGGACAAATCGTGTAGTCATAAGAAAAGAGGGAATAGCTAGCTGGTAAGTGGGGACATGGTGGCGCTGCGGGCTAAACTGCAGAAGCCTGTGCTGCAGGGTCAGAAGACCAGCAGTCGTAAGATCGAATCCATGTGACAGAGTGAGCTCCAGTCGCTTTGTCCCAGCTCCTTGCCAACCTAGCAGTTCGAAAGCATGTAAATGCAAGTAGATAAATAGGTACCACCTCAGTGAGAAGGTAAAATGGTGCTCCCTAATCATGCTGACCACGTGACAGCGGAAACTGTCTTCGGACATGCGCTGGCTCTACGGCTTGAAAAACAGGATGAGCACCGCCCCCTAGAATCGGGCATGACTGGATTAAAAAAGTCAAGGGGAACCTTTACCTTTACCTAAGTGATGTGGCTAACGTTGCTTCCTGGAAACAATAGGGTTTGTTGATGTTAATGGGTTTTCCCCTCCTAGTATTCACTGTTAAGGTTTCCCCCAGATAAGGGTAGTTATGTTAGTAAGCATATTGTAAATGCTGCACATCTCAGCCTTAGAATGTTTAGGCTGAGATGTCTCAAAACCCATTATAAAGGACTGTGTAACCTATCTTACTTTGGGAGTGCATAATAGAGCTATGCCTCTCTGCTCACCCATTCTAATAAAATGTTTTCTGGGTCTCTGACCTGCAGTTGGTGCGATTGTTTTCTCTCCACATAGTTGCAGAAGCAGCTTGATATTACTTTTCTGGCCATTCACAGAGCAGCCATGCCTGAAGAAAAGATAGTTTGCTCAATTAGATGGATGAAATACATTGTGAAAAAGCAAAGCAAAGTGTGCTGCTTTTATACTACCCCATAGTGCTTAAAGCACGCTCTGGTTGGTTTATAATTTAATTATGCAGGTTTCACATTGCCCTCCCCCCCCCCGGGCTCCGGTGAGTTGGGTACTCAGTTTACCAAACTTGGAATGCTGGACGGATGACTAGACCTTGAGCCAGCTACCTGAGCCCATCAGAATTGAATCCCGGTTGTGAGTAGAGTCTTGCCCCACAAAGCTGATAATTCTGTTTGTGTATGGGAGACCTGAAACCTACCAGCAAAACATATTTGGTTTTTTTGCTTTAAGCACTAATTGAGAAGTCTGTATGATAAAAATAGAATCCAGTGCTCGAAATTGAAGCTATAGTTTCTTCAACCACAGAAACAGATACTGTAATCTCTTCTCCTTAGCACAACAATACACCCACAACAATACACACTAATCACCCATCTACAGAAAAAGACAAAAGCCTATCTCACAACCATAAATACTGCACTCCCAAAGCCAAACTACACCAGAGCACAGTTTGCTGTCCTCTGAAGATGCCGGCCACAGAGACTGGCGAAACGTTAGGAAGAACAACCTTCAGAACATGGCCAAAGAGCCCGAAAAACCCACAACAACCGCTATAGTTTCTTCAATCTGAATGCAACTATTCCTACCAAAATGCTTTGTTTCGTTAAAGTTCTGTTATTTCAAGATGCTCCCAAAGACTAATTTTATCAGGCGCCATTTCAAATTACAAGAATATAATTTTTATTTCTGATAAAGGCAGCTGAGATATCTGTAGAGATGGGGTTTAGAATACCTTTTTGTACCTCTTCAGCTGGCACTTGGCCCTCTGGACTAGTAGCGGCATGTCAATAAATTAAAATATGCAGATGACACCTTCTTGCTGGCAGAAAGCAGCAATGACTTATAATGACTTTTCGTGAAAGTTTAAGAAGAAAGTGCCAAAGCAGGATTGCAGTAGAGTGTTAAGAACACAAAAATCATGACTGCAGAAGAACTACACAAGTTTAACATAGACAACAAAGAAATTGAAATAGAGATTTTGTATACCTTGGTTCAATCATTAATGCAAATAGATACTGCAGGCAAGAAATCCAAAGAAGACTGAAACTAGGAAGGACAGCAATGAACGATCTAGAAAAGATCATCAGGTATAAAGATGCATCACTGGAAATGAAAGCCAAGATCATCCACACTATTGTATCTCCAATCACCATGAATGGGTTTGAAAGTTGGACAGTAAAGAAAGCTGATGGTGGGGGGGAATGATTCATTTGAAATATGGTGCTGGAGTAGAGCTTTGTGGATACCCTGGACTGCCAGAAAGATGAATAAGTGGGTCCTAGATCAAGTCAAGCATGTACTGTCTCTAGAGGTAAAAAGTTTAGAACTGAGACTGTTCAATTTTGACACATCATGAGAAGGAAAGATTCTATGGAAAGGACAATAAAGGTGGAAAAAATTGAAGGCAGTAGGAAAAGAGGAAATTAACTGCCTTCCTAAAGGAAGTAATCGGCTTGAACTTGCAAGAGCTGATCAGGGCAGTTGAGGTCAGGACATTTTGGAGATCACTCCTTCTTAGGGTTGGCGTAAGTTCAGGAAACTGACAGCACAGAGCAACAACAAAAGCTGCATCCATACAGTAATTTTGTTCATTTCCGTATTCATCTGCATTTTCAAGCAGTTAGTTCCTACCAAAATAATTTCTTAAGTGCCACTGGTTCTGAGCTCAACACAAAATGGAAGAGCCAAAGAGATAGCTTGATAAATATAAGACAGATTCTCACTAGCGTCTTAATATGTGCAGTTACTTCCAGTACATTGGTGTGCACTCTCTGCTGAAAGCCAACAGGGTTGCTGAACAGACTCAGGTGACATCTGCAGCAAAGGTGGGAAGGATAAAAAAGGTGCTGTGCCCTGTGTATTCAATCAGATTTTGAACCCACCTTATTCCTTGGTTGCATCAGACAGACTCAAGGCAGACAAGCAATCATTAGTACATAGTGAGAAAGGAATGGCACCCATAAGACAGGCCTTTGAATCATCCTGCATGTTATCACACTTGTGTTATTATTAGGGTTGTAGAATGTCGTTTTTGGCATGTATCTTTGCCTAAGAAGAGAGTCAGTCAGCTTTTTAATGAAGGAACTCTGTGACTCTCAGCTGCTCAACTGTCCAGGCAGGTTCTACTTATGGAAAGACTAATTTGTTCCTAAGTTTTGTTTTGCATTTTCACAAGATTGGTTTTAAAGCGGTGCTTAGTACTATATTATTAGGTTATAGGTTATGCCTTGGAGAAATCTCCCTTTCTCACACCTCTCTCTTTTAATTAGAATATCAATAATATAGCTGTTTTATGTGGTTAATTATATCTTCTTAACTTCTTTGCAATTTAATCTGTTAACATATCATAATTGCTCCCTCAAGCCTCATTTATTAATATTCTCTTTCATGACTGGGGTCAAATGGTTCCTTAAATTTATTAAACCATTGCATTCAAATATTGGGTTTCCTGCCATTCACAGCACAACTATAGTGTGCCATTCCTAAAATACTTGAAAATGTCCCCAGTGGTACAGCCCATATTTTGATTCCGGGTATACTCCCTGGATTGGGAAACTGAAGAAGGATCTCTGGACAGTAGATACCTTTGAGAGCTACTGCCAGTCAGACTAGATAATATTGGATTAGATGCAGAGAACAACAGGTTTTCTTGCATAAGGAAGCATCACAAGTGGCTAGCATGGTGCAACGTGTCATCTAGACAGCAACACAACTTGGGAAAGTTACTGTTTTAGTTTAAAACTCCCAGAATTACACACCTAACTATAGCTACTGCCAATTCTGGGAACCCAAATGGTGTTTCCAGGCCCTACTCAGAAGTAAAACTGAAAATCATGTTGCTTACTGTAGTAAAATGCCAGGATGAAACAAAGCAAGCCTGTACAATGGACAGAGATGCAACCCAAAAATTCTATACAGTACTTGGCAGAAGAATGTGGATAAAGTAAAGAACAGCCCAACTTCCATAAAGTGAATGCAATGGTTGAAAAGGCCTTCTGAAGGCATCTGCAATAGAATAATTCTCAGCAATCAAGGGAAAACTCAAGAAAAATAATCAGACATTCTCAGAGAGTCAACAGACTTAAAGGATGGTGGAAAGCAGCAAATTAGGTGACACACTTGCATATGCCTATGTTGTAATCATACATACACCTACCTGTCTGGGATTATGTCCCACTGAACTGAGTGTAGACATACAAAGAATGGCAATGTAGGGTATGCATGAGCATAGAGCCTGTCTCAAGAACAGCATTCTAAAACTGCTTCTACATTACATGGCCACTCTGGGGGAAGAAGTGAAATTGTTATTTTTACACTTAGGAAAGTTGTGATGATTATCCAGTACTGTGGCTGAAATCCACACCCTGAAATAATATTGTTAGGTAGATTCGTATATTTAGTCTGTCTATGTTGATATGCAAATAAAAAAGCACTCTCCATTATATACATAGCAGAAGATTATTTTCTCCTGCACATCAATAGGGGACAGAACCTCAAAATTAGAGTTGTGCAGATTTGTGTTTCTATACTACATGTCCCAGAATTCCCCAGACAACATACTCAATGTGCATAAACCCTGTTGATTTACTATTCACCAGTATATGTGCCATATGCAGAGCTGCATCCATGACAGTATTTGTTCTCCTTCATCATCAGTTCCGCATTTTGTTTGATGTTTTTCAACCACCAATTTTAGTTTGACATTTTTCAACCACTAACAAAACCAGCAAGAGGGTCAAATGGAGGAGATGGTTAAATAGCTCGGAAAGAGGTAAACATCAAGAGGAGATTGAAACCAATTGGAGTAACTTGATGGGAAAGAACACTTGTCGCGTCCACAGTCTCCTTTGTTTATTTTCCTTCTAAACACAAGTCCACCCTCTGGATGCTTTTCCTCTCTTCACGCTGCCACCAGGTATTATTCCCTGATACCAAATATATAGATCTTAGACGTGTGCTGTCAATACAACAGATTTATTGATAATATAGATGTTATGCAAATCACAAGAGTAAATCACAGGTTCATTTAATTTCATTTGCTTTAACGTTGGTTTGTATGTGTATTTCTTCACTGTTACAATATTCTCTGACTATTTATTCACTATGCATTGTGTGTTTAGTCGTTTAGTCGTGTCCGACTCTTCGTGACCCCATGGACCAGAGCATGCCAGGCCCTCCTGTCTTCCACTGCCTCCCGGAGTTGTGTCAGGTTCATGTTGGTTGCTTCGCAGACACTGTCCAGCCATCTCATCCTCGGTCGTCCCCTTCTCCTCTTGCCATCACACCTTCCTAACATCAAGGTTTTTTCCAAGGACTCTTTTCTTCTCATGAGATGGCCAAAGTACTGGAGCCTCAGCTTCAGGATCTGTCCCTCAAGTGAGCATTCAGGGTTGATTTCCTTTAGAACTGATAGGTTTGTTCTCCTTGCAGTCCAGGGGACTCTCAAGAGCCTCCTCCAGCACCACAACTCAAAGGCATCAATTCTTTGGCGGTCTACTTTCTTTATGGTCCAGCTCTCACTTCCATACATCATGACAGGAAAAACCATAGCTTTGACTATTCGGACTTTTGTTGGCAAGGTGATGTCTCTGCTTTTCAAGATGCTGTCAAGATTTGTCATCGCTTTCCTCCCAAGAAGGCACATTTTAATTTCAGGGCTGCTGTCTCCATCTGCAGTGATCATGGAGCCCAGGAAGATAAAATTTGACACTGCCTCCATATCTTCCCCTTCTATTTCCCAGGAGGTGATGGGACCAGTAGCCATGATCTTAGTTTTTTTGATGTTGAGTTTCAGACCGTTTTTTGCACTCTCCTCTTTCACTCTCATTACAAGGTTCTTTAATTCCTCCTCACTTTCTGCCATCAGAGTGGTATCATCTGCATATCGGAGGTTGTTGATATTTCTTCCGGCAATCTTAATTCCAGCTTGGGTTTCTTCCAGTCCAGCCTTCCGCATGATGTATTCTGCATATAAGTTAAATAAGCTGGGGGACAATATACAGCCTTGCCGTACTCCTTTCCCAATTTTGAACCACTCAGTTGTTCCATGACCAGTTCTGACTGTTGCTTCCTGTCCCACATATAGGTTTCTCAGGAGACAGATAAAGTGGTCAGGCACTCCCATTTCTTTACGGACTTGCCATAGTTTGCTGTGGTCCACACAGTCAAAGGCTTTCGCATAGTCAATGAAGCAGAAGTAGATATTTTTCTGGAACTCTCTGGCTTTCTCCATAATCCAGCGCAAGTTAGCAATTTGGTCTTGAGTTCCTCTGCCTCTTTGGAATCCAGCTTGTACTTCTGGGAGTTCTCGGTCCACATACTGCTGAAGCCTACCTTGTAGGATTTTGAGCATAACCTATGCATTGTAACTCTTTCCTATTATTTCTAGCCTTCCAACTTTCCAATCTCTGTCAGCTTTCTCAAATCAATCTCCAAACTCTCTCTCTTTAATTCCCTATCTCAAACCCCTTTTCTCCAACTCTCCTTTCTAACTGTCTAACTGTCCTCCTGGTTCCGCCCCTCCTGTCCTCTCATAGGCTCCTGCCCTTGAGCTCCTCATGATGGACAGGCGTGACATGGGGGTTCTGCCACAACACTCTCTTCATTTACTCTATGCACATAAAAGAAATAGTGGGGAACAGTTAGCTTTCTTTCATACTTCTTTTTTATGATCATTTCTATTAAATCAAGGCTCCCTTCCAAATGCAATGATGTCCAAGAGGTATTGATATTTAAGTAACCTGCAAGAATTGTGTCTTAGCTAAGGTATCATTACGTAGCTCAGTGGTTGAATACATGGTTCGTGTTACAAGGTCCAATATTCAATCCCAGAAGATGAGAGATGTCCCTCTTTCTGAAGGCTTGAGGAAACACAGCAGTTCCCTGAGATTTCATTCACTCCCCTGGGACTTGGCAACCTTGTTCCATATATATCATGGGGAGAAACAAGGTGGCAAAGACTACTACGCTTATTTCCCTGTAAAGCATCTAGAATAGGACAACATCAACTGTATCATCCACTGTGGCCACAACCTTTTACTGATATTTGCTGGTCAGACAGTGACAAACTGCTACGAGTTAAAGCGCTGAGGCATGTACTTCTCATCACATGCCAAGTCATGTAAGTGTTGTGTGATGAGGAATAGAAGCTTTAACTCCTCCTTAACTAGTGGCACTTTTCCAGTGTGATTTATTCCTGTCTAACGTAATACCAGTATATTGAAGTAATCAGATTCTGGCAAACAGCTCCATCCAGTCATTACAGGAATCTGGGTTGGTCATCACAGGAGCAGGAAGAGTTATCTAGTCTTGCCCCTGCCCAATGTTCCCTCAACTTTTCAGCCCAGCTGTGTGGGAGTCTCACCCCATGCACATGTGGGGGCGGGGTTTCATCAAAACCTGGAACTAAACAGGTGTCAATACCGGCTGCTGATGTGTATCGCCATGCACATGCACAGCTTCATGGGAATGTTGTCCCCACCCCTATAATTTCCATTTTTTTCTTTTCTATGCCCATGCACCATGTCTGGCCTTATTGCTTTCACCACTCAAAGATTTCAAGACATTAGCAGGAGATTTCACAGCAGAATATTTGGATTAGCTTGAGTTAAAATATCACAAAATATTCTCCAGGGTGTATCTCTCTGAATAGACCAACCGACACTAAAAAATCAATAAAAAGAATTTACCGGGTGCTCATAAAAACAATTTCTCCTCATCTTTCTCTCACACAGAGATAAATCCACTGCTAAACATTTTTCCCTCTCTTACCCCGCTTCTGTATGTGAACAACCGCTTAAGCTCTATCATTGAGCTGCAGCCTTACCACTAAAGCTTTGAGGAGAGAGAGAGAGAGAGAGAGAGAGAGAGAGAGAGAGAGGAGAACAAAGTGCTAGCAGGGGGGGGGGGATCCTTAAAATGAAGTGAAAATGGGGCTAACGGGGAAGGATTTTGCACTTTAAAAAAAGAAGCAAGGGCACAGCTATTTGATTTACTCTAGGCCCCTGTATTGCTTGCTTTGCTTCATTTATTGGAGATTTGATGAACAAAAGTGACAAATACAGTGTTTTAAGGCACATAGCAAATGATGTGAGAAGTGAGCTGCCAATTACCATAGAGAGGAGGTTTTCCTTCCATTCTGCCCAGACTCTGAGAACCGCCAGTCCTATTTGACCAGGTCTTTCCACATTTTACAGAAACGGTGCCAAATATCAGCTGAACGAATCGGCATTGTGTTTGACAGAACTGTCTCACCATCTATCAAAGGGGCCTGAATGAAAGAAAAATAATAATAATGACAAGGCAGAGAAAGGATCTCAGCTGATGATTTCTCTGGTGCCACTCGGCCAAGAGAGCAGCTGGCTCTCTGAAGGCGCTCAAAAAAACCCGATACAGTCTCAAACAAGAACTGCTGGTACGGTGACAGCATTTCCGTTCTCTTTTAGCACCAAGGTGGTCTGTGCCGCATATAGCAAATAGCCTGTGCTATTCATTCAGAAGTGTAAATGGGAAAGCGGTTTGAAAGAAAGGAGAGGGATTCAAGAGCAGCCATGAAAGAAACAGACTTAACGTACGGATTTCCACTTTTGGGGATATGTGTCTCCGAAAGCATTTGTGCTCAACTGATGGCACACGTACCAGCAGTGAGGCACAGAAATAGTCTAGATGGGACTAGATGCTTTCATAACAATTGTGAAGAATTTGCTCTCTCTCAGTCCCCACGCCTTCTGCATGTGTGATGAATGTTAAATAAACAGTATCATTTATATTCAAGAAGACACTTTTCAACTACTCAAGGAGTTGCTTTTGTCCAGCAATCTACCACTGTTTTTAATGTGCTTATTATTTACTGACAATAGTAAATATATTAACTTCAGACATTTCTTTCATTCTTTTTTCACATCAGAGCTTTGCACAATTTAAAATTATGAAAGTATATGAAATGTAAGTAAAAATAAAAACAAATTAAATTGTTAAGACAATTACACTGTTTTTGACAGAGACAGGCTACTTCAATAGCGTTATCTTGACCATTTGCTAGATCTTTTTTGTGCATATGGTGGGGCATACATTGCATGGTATGAGTACTGCTTTGATTGAATTTCCCCATAGTCACAGAAAATTTCTCTTGTAAAAGCTATTTTTTACTTGATTATTCTTTGATCTTCTTACTTCACTTCAAAGTCTCTTAAGTGACTTCCAGGTGGTCTAGATAGAGCCTTGTCCTGGTGGGAGACACTTAGATAATATGTCTCCCACCAGGACAAGCATTCTTGTAAAGTGACATGAAAGATCTTAAAAGAGGCAGCCATGTTATTATTATTAGGGCATCTGTGTTTTCAGAGGGAGTGTAACCCCATCAGCAGAGGCTGCAACCCTGTTACTTGATCTGCCTTTCGACTGACCAGGAGCACCTCTGTCTTGTCTGGATTAAGTTTCAGTTTATTTACCCTCATACAGTCCATTACTGACAACCTGACACTGATTTAGAACTGAAACAGCTTCCTTGAATTAATATGGAAAGGAGAGATAGAATTGGGTGTCATCAGCATACTGGTTACATTGGATCACCAAACTCCAGATAACCTCTCCCAGTGGGTTCATATAGATGCTAAATAGCACAGGGGACAAAAGAGAACACTGACCAGTACATGCCAATGGGTCAGGGTGTCAAACAGGAGTCTCCCAGCACCACCCTTTAGGTTCTCCCCTCCAGGAATGACCAGAGCCACTGTAAAACAATGCATCCAAGTCCCATCCAGAAAGTTACCACAGTTGATGCTATTGGGAGCTGCTGAGAGGTTCAGCAGAACCAACAGGGACAAACTAGTCCTGTCTAGTTCCCAGCATAGGTTGTCCACAAAGTCAACCGAAGGACTCACCACCAGGCCTGAAGCCAAATTGAAATGGATCTAGATAATCCATCTCATCCAGGAACCGCTGGAGCTGAGAAGCCACAACCCACTCCAGCACCTTGCCCAAAAATGGGATATTAGAGACTGGCTGGTCACCACAAGCTCCACAGTAAACCAGGAGGCCAGTTTGGCTGTGCCTCATGGGAGGGGACCCTAGAGCAAAACTGGAAAGGCCAAATATATTTTGACTTCCAAGGCACAATTATTCCAGGAAGAATAAACTTTTACAAACTTTCTCTCTCTTTTTAAAGTATGCTTAATTACTATTTCAGGGAGGAAAGGAGGAAGAAAGATTACAGAGAGATAAAATAATCTTCATAAGTTTTCCATTTGGCCCTTTCTTGTGATTATTTATTTTCTTTTTACACTACCTTTCTTCCAAGAATGAGAGTCATGGCAGCTCTTAGAGTCCTGATACTGCTCTTCATGACTTTCAACTTTCTTCTAACTTTCATAGACTAATAGAGTTGGAAGGGGCCTACAAGGCCATTCAGTCCAACACCTTGATCAAGGCAGGAATCCAAGTTAAAAGTCTTTTCTCCTGCCAGGCAACGCCCTATTTTATTTTACTTTTTGAAAGCACAGGATCAATATTTGCCCTCTAGCATTAAGGAAGGCAAGGATGAAGTCTTCAAAGGACTAAATTTAATTAAAGCACTGAACGAAGAATTATATAAAAAGCAAATTAACTTTAAGCATAGTCAAGCCAATTCCCCCAGTATTTCTCTCTTTCTCCTAGCTTCCTCTAGAGGTAAGAAGCTGGCTAGATAGCTCACTGGTTTGGAAGTTCAATTCCCCACCATGCCCCTTGTGAGTAGAGCTAGCCTGTGTGGCCTTGGGGGCAAGCTGCATAGTCTCAGGGCATTCCCAGGAGAAGGGAATAATAAAGCACTTCTGGGTATCCCCTACCTGGAAAACTCCGAAAAGGGTCACTTTAAGTCAGAATTGACTTGATGTCATCTCTAATAATAATAATAATCATATGCCAAGAGGGCTTTTTTCAAGTGAGGAAGGAAGGAAGGAGGAAGGGAAATATTTTTTTCAGGGGCAGGGTGAGGTGTGTGAAAACTTCAGGAGTAGAAACAGCCATCCAAAGTACAGAAGGGTATGTGTTTCTAAAGTATCTGCATGAAAAAGATGAAAGGGTTCCATTACCTTTAATAGTCACTTGGAAGCAGAAATTTTAACAGGTGCAGCTTTTAACACAAGCTACATCTACTGATATTTCCTCCTCCATAGGACTGTTAAATGTACAGGAACCCTGTCTTCTTCACATAGTCACATATACCAGCATTACTTGGATCTCAAGCTGCTCACCCCTTGACTACATGATGACAAAGTCATTTAAAAAAAAAAGGATAGTCTTGTTTCTCAGGTATAAGGAGCCACCCTTTTAAAATATACAGCAGCCAGGCTGCCAGTCTTAAAAACCCAGGAGAACATAATCTAGTGGTCTGGTGGAGGGCAGTAAATCCCTCCAGCACCCACTGTGGGTTACATGAACACCCCAAATGCATATACTAGAAAAATTAAACTAGAACAAAGTTTGAGGGTTAAAAATTTAAACAGAATTAAAGGAACAGTTAAAGGCAACTGCATAAATATGCATAACTTAGTAGACAATGGTAGAAATTGCTACTTTAAAAAAAAATGCTATTCTTACTCCAAATGCTATTGCTTTTTAAGATGAAATAAAAGTCCTCAAGAACAGATCCTAGATCTTTGGCAATTATCTATAAAACAACACAGAATTAAAAGTCATTCTATTAATGCTATCTGGTAAATCATTCGCAGTATCTGTGAAGCCTTTAAGATGTATTTGAAGGGAATATTAATGGCAGTTTTATTTCATCCAAGAAGAATCAAAATAGAACTGAGAGGGATAGAATAATTAATCTGATGAAAAAGAAGGTTGAAAGAATTCTACAGGGATGGATGGAGAGCTGTCTGTATTTATGTATATACACATAATTACAGGGCAAGATTTTGAAAATGAAAGCACAAGAATTTATACCTGTGGCAAGGAACAGAAACATACCAGGAAAACAAATATATTTCTGAGGGAAATGAATTCAAAATGGTGGGGTTGCACCCAGAAGCATTGATCTTTGTGCACACTGTTTATAGGACACACGAAGCCAAGCAAAGCCATGCACATGGTGACCTATTAGTAGAGATGTGTGACCTATCCTGGAGTGGATAAGTCTATCAGTTTTTATTTCTTCCAAATTTGAATTCTATGAATTTGATAAATACCCATAGGATAACAAACTGAAACAAATTTCTGACCAGGCCCTAATACACACATACACACAAAGCTGAGATAAAATATATTCAGATTTTCAAAAGAACCTCTGGATTATGAATGTGTGATATTGTTCTTCTATACCCACAATTTAAAAAGCCAGAAAATGGCCTGATATTATGGCACCATATCGTGCCCACTTTGCCAGCAACAAAAATGATGCCAAACTTGACACAGCAAAAGGGCAGCCTCTTTTTCAAGTGTGAATGGTAGTGAGCAAATAGGTTATCTTGTAGACCATTTTAACTGCTGTCATTGGTATTGTCAACATTCATGCTGTCCTTTGTTATAGGAAGATCTAACATGAGATTAGAAACACTTTTTAATGTCTATTTTACCAGGGGGTTGTTAAGTGTTTTCCTCCTTATAATCATTTAATTTGGTTCTGACCGGCAGAGACAAAGGTTCAAACCTCTTTTGCTTTCAAGCTTATACAGTGTTTATATTTACCTTTAAAATGTTGGCATTTATAAGAAATTCAATAACTTAGACTTTTTCTCCCTTTGAAATGGCTGTTTTCAAAATCAGTATTAGAGCCATGGATGTCTGGATTCCTTCCAAGTAAAACAAGGGGCCATTCTCTGTCAAGATAAGCAAGTTTGATATTTTCAATGTATTTGATTGGTTTTAAATGTGCAGACACCGAAGGCCACCAATGTCTGCACAGAGGATAAAACAGTTTTAGCTTTAAAAAATCCAGAACTCGAAAACCATTTGCACAAATGTCCCCAGAACTGGCACAGATCAAGAGTGGATTGTCTGCTACATCTGTGCCAAACATGGTGCTGAACTATGTCCAAATTCTAAGTTATAATTCTTTTTGTTTGGGGTACTCCCATTTTTTTGAGTTGCCTTAAGGAATGCTGATTTTCCCCATTGCACAATATCTCTTGCTGCACTCTCATGCGGCAATTAATCACACAGTAAATTTACAAAGTAATTTAAAACTAAATAGTCATCATCACAAATATATATGCTACTATATATTACTTTACAGAATAAAGTATGCATATTGCATGAGCAATGATGACTAAAGTTGTTCTTTCTCGGAAGTTCCAAGAGTAGCCAGATTTGTTTTGCGGATTTACACTTGCATAAGAGAAATCATGCATGCCAGGGTGGCAAATCATCACTCATTAAGGGGGGATGTCTGTTTGCCTAGATTCTTGCACCCAGGAATGCAAACACCACCTCAATAATGAGCAGCAATTTGCCACGGTGACTTATGCAATTTCCCTTATGCAGGCATGAATCAGTAGTAGGATTCTGGCCATTGTCTGCTGTTTTCGCAGCACCATTTCCTCCATACGCCGTAATTTTTACAATTAAATGATAAGCTTTCTGACATACACAAAAAAATCTTACACCAAAGTTTGGAAATAAGTAAATTAGTCAAAGTTCAGCATTTTAAAATCTTGTTGACTTCAGTTCTGAGAATTTGTATACCTGGCAATATTGCTTTCAGTCCTAATACATATATCATATCAATTCCATCTAATTTTCACACAAAGCTGAATGCCTTGTTTGTGAACCAGAAGTCTAGGTGAACACAATCAAATGTTGTTTGAGGCTTCAGATGAGCCCATGAAGAAGCAATGAAAAGCAAAATCCAATTGCTTCTATCTGTAATATTTGCCAAAATTATTTATGGTTTTAAACAATTTGACTTTCTGTACTAATGTCTATAGCTTTCTGTTCACTGTTTCTTCTCACTATGAAAAACTTAAATGATAATTTAATTAAACTTAAATTATAATCACTTCCATTATAATTTTTAATTATATTTGTCTCGCCAGACCTTTAATAAAATATTAATTACCAGCCAAGTACTTGCATAATGTTCAGCAGCCTTTCCTATAACGTGAGTTTTAAAAAACTCAACAAAAACACTAAACACAAGTCCCCAAAATCAATATCCAGAAAGTATCACATCTTCAAAATAAATTACCTTATGCAGGAAGAGTCTGTCCTTAGCATTGAGCTATGCATTTTTTTGCATTTTTATTCCGTAAGTAATTTAAAATATAATTTCCCCCTGGAATAATAATGATAACAACAGCAATGACAACAATGCACTGAGCTTGGCTTGCATGGAATAGAATCACTTTAGCCTTGGGGGAAAAGGACACACTTGACAAGTCTTTGAAATAGATTGCTGGAGAACATGCTGTTGGGTGGCTTTGCTATTCATCCTATTCATATTTACTTGGGATGAGGAGGGAGGGGAACAGTCTATGGAGACAAGATAGATTCAGCTCTACTAGAAAACTATTTCTACCAGCCCAGCGATGTCAATGTTTCAGACCTTTATGCTTTCAGCTTCTCTGAGATACAACAGAAGGTTAGCAGATATAACAGATTTGGATGTTAGCAACACATTTCAATAGAATGCCATAAAGGGATGAAGAATAAGCATTTCCTCACAGTTCTTTCTAGGTATCTGTCGCCACTGTGAGCAGGTAATAGGCAGTTTATTGTCCTTTTGAGTAGCTGCATTTTGATTGGACAAGGAGAGTCTCTCAGTGGAGTGTCCTAAAGGAAAGTGTGCTTTGGGATAAATCAGCTACAGTGGTGCCCCACATGATGACGATACTCCATCCCATTGAAATCGCTGTTGAGCAAAATAGTCGTCATGTGAAATCCGTTTCTCCATTGGAATGCATTGAAACCCGTTTAATGCATTCCAATGGGGAAAATACCTTGTCGTCCAGCGAAGATCGCCCATAGGGAAGCCATTTTGCAAGCACCAATCATCTGTAAAAATGGCTGTCCTGCGAAGCACGGGTCCGGAAAACACAGGGCAGCCATTTTGTGAAGCCAACGATCAGCTGTAAAAACCATTGTCTTGCGAACAAACGGTTTGTGAAGCACAGACCAAATCATCGTCAAGCGAAAATCCCTCATTCGAATGACTGTTTTATGAATCGCTATAGTGACAGCAAAAAGTCATTGTTATGCGGATTTGTCATTTAGCGGGATAGTCGTCTTGCGAGGTACCACTGTGGTCTGTTTCTCGTCTCTGTTGCTGTTGTGTCTGTCCACCTATGAATCCCAGCTGACCACTTCTGCAGTAAGCTATCATCAGTGAAAACAAAACAAAACAAAACTGCAAAAATATATTCTCAGATGTATTTTCTCTCAAAATAATAAAGAATAATCATGCGCTGTCAAGTCCATTCTTGTTTTGAAAGTCATGTTTTGGAACTATGGACTATGTCAGGGAATTCCAGAAGCCCGAGAGCTAGCTGGTAAGTAAGCTCCAGTCTGCACAAACGGTTTATAAGGTATATCAAAATTCTTAAAGAAAGACAGCTTATCCCCTTCAATCAGCCTTAGTGGCAGCCAGTGTTTTGAAAACATCTACAACAAATAAAATAAAAAGGGTGACACTAGAGGATTCCCTGCTGTGTTGTGGTATCTATGGAACACTCTGTGTTTCAGTGTATTTTTGCCTTTTAATCTACTCAACAGGGAAGCATCACACGTACTTGTAAGAGAAGGAAACAAGAGTGTCAACAAGACACTCCAAAGCCATGGATCAAGAAGATACCACATAATATACAAAGATGTGGCATAAATTCAGGTGTCTGTGACACAGATTAGCAAATTAAAGTCAGAAAAATGCAAACCTAAATACGTAGCTGTACAGTTAGCTATGGTGACATGCATAGTTGTCTTCTTTCCTATTCTCAGTCTCCACCTCGGTTGAAATATTATTTTTTCCTTACGCTGAGTACTTCTCATTAATGCCTTGTTTCAGAATTTCCCCTCATGAACCCAGAGAACCTTTCTAAATTGTTCCTTGCAAACAGAAGTAATTCATCCATTGCTTGGACACACAGTTATTGAGCACCTAAATAATTCATTTATTACTGCTTATTTATTATTAACCCATTTACCAACTTCGATAGAGCCTTTTTCAACTTTGTATCTTCAGAGCAAACATGTTCTCTCCTTTGCTGGCTTTTCAGAGCATATTAGCAGACTGAATCTGCTACAGAAGAAGTATTAAGACTCATACTAATGTCTTAGGGTTAAAAAGCTGCTCTTTCCTTTATTCTGTGAAACCTTGTTAATCTCCTGTGGTGCTTCTCAGTGAGTCACAACTGAGAATTCTACTTGGTTTGCTTTATTAGAATTTCCCAATCTGTATATGTTTATTTATCATTCATTGAAAACAACATGTAAACCAGCACATGTTATCTCACATATTTCAGGATGACAGTTAAGGCAAAGTAAGTATAATTTTTAAATCATATGTTTAAGATTTGGCCAATTTACATCCCACCAGTTATCTGGGAATAGATAAATATCATGACCTCACACCAAAAAGATGTTAATAGACTAGGCGGAAGAGCTGGCTGGGCATAGTTTGTGGTGGGGCAGTGCCATTTTGTGCCCTAATGAACCAGCTATTGCTCTCTCTCTCTCTCTCTCTCTGTGTTCACATGGGTGTGCATGTGATATATATTTTGAGCAGACACTGGGTTGGCATAACATTATGTCCCAAGCACAAATGCTTATCATGGTGTTCTGCTCTTCCCAGATTACATTCAAGCCTTCTTCAAAGAAGAAAACACATGTTGGATTTCTGGATATATAATTCAATTTATCTTCTCTGTGCAAGGGATGATTGTTACCACAGTAACCAATGGCTTCAGGTTAAGACATGCCTTCATGACTGGTTCTGTAATGGACTAAGTGTGAAATATTATCCAGTGTTTCTGCTGAATGGACAACAGTATACAATAGTTGATTCCTTTTTATTTTAGAGTCAGTGTGCTGTATCAGGCAGCAGTTTATTTTATTTCTGTTCACTCTTTAGCAGCTTCAGTTTATAGAAGGAGGAGACACAGAACGAGGCCTAATGGAAGTTGCCCACCTGGAAAATTGTAGTACTTGTTCAGTATCAACATGACAGGGTTCATTTGCTACAGAGAACATAAAATAACATGGAAAACATTTTGCCATAATATCAGGATTGTTTGCTCTATAGCTTTAAAATATAGCTGTTTTTATTAAATTGGGAAAAATATGAAAAGTCTATTAATGAAATTATCCATAGTAAGAATTATTCTGCACATATTCTAATTGTAATGACAGAAATAAATAATGTCTTAGAATCTTAGAACTGCAGAGTTGGAAAGGATCCTGTGGATGATCGATCCAGCCCCTGTTAAGGAGGCATAGTGGGGAATTGAACTCCCAATTTCTGGCTCTGCAGCTAGCTACCTAAAACCACTGAGCTACCCACCAATTAAATTTTCAGAGTATCTTTCTTCTGAGAAAGGAACTGATATCTCTTTTAAAAACAATGGAATGTGGGACAAATTATTGTTGGGCATGGGCAGAAGTCTTCACATATCTGACAGAGTTAACTTTATTTTCTAAAAGTCAATGAACGGTATTCTTGTACAGTCTACTCGAAAGTAAGTAGCACTGAATTCAATCGGGCTTACTCTTGCATAAGTGGATATAATAAAGGTGGACACTAAAAAACAGAATAGACCCCCAAATAGGACTTTTATTTCCACCTCTCTCTCTATCTCTTTGTCTCATTCTCTCCCCACCCCACAAGCTCTCCACACCTTGCTCTCAATTCAGACAAAATACAGCTATCCACTCAAAGCCTATCTAAATAACCATGTTTTTAATAATCTATTGAAGGCTGCCAATGAAGGGGCCAGGTGAATTTTGGACAGGAGGCTGTTCCAGAGTTGCGGAGTGACTGCCAAGAAGGCCCAGTTTCTGGTTGTTATTTTCTGGGCCTCTCTCGGGGTCAGGACTCTCAATTGCCCACCCTGAGAAGATCTTACAGGATCAATAGCCCCCAGATCAGACCCCTTTAGTGTATAAGTGATCAAATCTGTCTGTCTGTCTGTCTGTCTGTCTCTCTCTGTCTGTCTGTCTATCTGTCTATCTATCTATCTATCTATCTATCTATCTATCTATCTATCTATCTATCTATCTATCTATCTATCTATCTATCTATCTATCTATCTATCTATCTATCTATCTATCTATCTATCTATCTGTAACCTATATAATTAAAAAATTGTAAACCACCCAGAGAGTGCTTAAAACAGTATGGGTTAGCATATAGGCAGCACACTTTGCTTTTGATTTTCTTGTACTATTTTTCTTTTCATGGTTGTTGTGGGTTTTTCAGGCTCTTTGGCCATATTCTGAAGGTTGTTCTTCCTAACGTTTCGCCAGTCTCTGTGGCCGGCATCTTCAGAGGACAGATCTCTGAAGCTCTTTTTTAAAACTATGTTAAATGTGTGGTATAAATATATGTTCATTTATTTTCTGAGTATCCTTTACTAAATCTACAGTGGTGCCCCACATAGCGATGATAATCTGTTCCAAAAAAAATCATTGCTATGTGGATTCGTCACTATGTGGGGCAAAAAAGCCCATAGGGACACATTAAAACATGTTTAATGTGTTCCTATGGGGACAAAACTCACTGTTCTGCAGAAATCCTCCATGCGGCCACCATTTTTGCTGCCCAGTAAGCGAGGAAAGGGCGTGAAAACACTGCGGGCGGCCATTTTCTTCACCTGGCTGCCATTTTGGAACCACCGATCAGCTGTTCTTAAAATATCGTTATGCAATAATTGCTAAGCGAAATGCTTACTGATCATCACAAAGCGATGTTTTACCATCTAAAACATCGCAATGCAATCACTTTTGTGATCGCAAAAAACACATCGCTATGCGGATTCGTATACCTAAATATTTAACACATTTACATATCCTAAAATCATATATATCAGCAAATGTTTCATTCTAATTTATTATGATTAAACAACATTATTTCAGATTTTTGCCAATTTACACAGAATCCAGTTATTTTTCCAAATTTTTCTAAATGATTTTTAATTCTATCCATACTTTCCAATTGATTTTTAACTGTCAAAAGGGAATCATCAGCAAATAAGTTGATCTTTATTTTGTTATTCTCACCCATACTACTAACTCATACTGCTAACATTTCAATAATCAAACAGAAGAGAACTGGAGAAAGAGGGCAACCTTTTCTAGTGCCTCAGTCTAGAGCTGTCTGGTCTGTCGTCCCATTATTAACTATTACTGTGGAAGTGTTCTCTAAATATAGTTGATCTATTACCCCCCCTTAAATTCCTTTCCAAAACCCAATCCTTTAAAAGAATCTTTAATGTTGGCCATTCTACACAATCAAATGCCTTAAAATATCTAAAAATACCTTTCTTCATCTTATCTTTTTCTATATAATATAAAATATTCAAAACCCTCCTAATTAAATTAGCCATTTGTCATCCCTTTAAAAAAGCATCCTGATATTCTTTAATATATTTTGTAATTAACTTACTCATTCTATTTGCTAAAATTGCTTTTAATATCTTTGCATCTTGATTTAATAATGAGATAGGCCTATACGAACTTGGATCTGTCAGATCTTTACTGAGTTTTGGGATAAGAGATGTTAATGAATATTTTCAAGATTCTGGCATTTCCTCACCGTCCAATATTTCCAAGATTCTGGTATTTTCTCACCTTCCACCTTCCAAACAATACTCCATTATAGAGTATTTTCAACCTGGGGATCAGTATTGATTTCAAAAATTTATAATATTCTGATCCCATTACATCAAAGCATGGAGTTTTACCATTTTTTAGTTTATTGATAACCCCTGCAATTTCTTCATCCTTTATCTCTTTTTCTAATTCTCTTTTATCATTCTCTAATAGTTTACTCTTTACATTTACTTTCTATATCTTCTTTCAGTATATTATTTCCTTTATATAAATTTTGATAAAATTCTTGTAATATTACTAATTTTTTTATGATTCTATCTTCCAAATTCTGAACTTCCTTAGTATTTGCATTAAATATGTTCGCTAAGAGATGTACAACATGAGCCATACAAGGGAAAGTTGCAGACAAAAGTGTATATTGGGGAAAGAGATGTATTAACATCAGGAATGTAGTATAAAAAAGAAATAATGTACAGATTTTCATGGACTTTATTTTAGCCCAGTGGCTTGATAAAACCAAGATGGAGTCCTCTTTAAAATCTCTTCCTCTGAAGAAGGGCAAGGACTTGTTAATTGTGTGGGGCCTTTGGCAAGAAGAAGACCATGGTGCAGGTAAGTAGGCCTATAAGGAGTAGAAATATGAGCGAGAAGAGACCTGGGCCGAAAGGAACCATCTGAAGTTTGATGACTCCCCCTTTCCCCCCACTCCTTTTGGTTTGTTTGTTTGTTTGTTTGTTCCTTCCCTTTTTCTAGTTCCCTTGATTTTCATTTTGTTTTATTTTCTTCCTTTCACCTTTCCTTCCTTTCAGAGTATGTACACTCAGGACTTCAAGTTTTGGTGACCTTCCAAAGAAAATCGGTTTCAGCTCTTGTAAGTTTTGATTGGACATTGTCTGGCCAAGAACTAAGCATCACAGAATTTTCTTTCGGTTTTCATTTTATAATATTAATTTGCAGCTTCTTGGCACTCCCTGAGTGATAAAGTGTTTGTAATTTAGGGAGTAGCCCCGAATGCTTGGCAAATGACTACAAAAAAGAACTATGAGTGTGCGTCTACAGGAAGGTTCCAGAAGATCTTCAGAATAAAGTTATTTCCTGTCTATTCCACACTCTTATAGCTCTGTTTTGAACCATAAAATACTCCTTACTGGTCTATATTGGCTCTTTTCCCCAGATTTTCTGCTTATATGCAGCAGCCATCCTTAGTCTTTCCAGCTTAATCTTATTTTCTCCCTTTCTTCCCTAATGTCTCCTTTCTTCCCTTCGTCATAGCCCTTGCCCTGGTCTGTGACATTTGCCTGTCAGGAATTTCAGCAATTTTGCTGGTGATGTTCAGACTTACACACAATGGTATGGTGATTGTCAAGTAAATACAGCCTGCTTTTCTTTGGGGTTTCATTCATTCTGATATCTGTATCTCCATCCCTTCCTCCCATAGACACAAAGATGTTAAGATTGGATGAACACAATGGGAAGAAGGACTTGTTTAAACCTTTCAGTACATTGGGTAATCTATCTCATCGTTCCTAGTCAGCATAGTCATGGCGTATGGAGGGAATTGAGCACATAGTGATAGGAATATTTTATTTCTATATTACATTCTACAGAATAGCAATATAATGGTTTGCATGAGAATCCATTTAGTAACAAAGGGAACCAGCGATCAAAACTATTAAAGACTATTCTGTTCTTTTAATGTAGACACCAATCAAATAATAGAACATGGCATATTAACACACTAGGCTAGATTATCAGTTACACTAAAGTTCAAGATAAACTGCTGCCATGGTGTATTCAGAAGCCAATAATTTTCTTTGAATGCCTGTTACCATGACATTTCGTAAATATTAAAATAAAAGTCTTTGCAGAGTAAACAGATTTGAAACCATGAATATATGAAATGATGAGCTGATGTAATATATTGAGCACTTAGTACCTTATTAAGTACCTCGTGGCCAGGAGGTGCATTGCAAAGAGAAATCACAATATTCCCACCTGAGAAAAATGTATGTGAGTGTGTGTGTGTGTGTGTGTGTGTGTGTGTGTGTGTGTAAAAGAAGAAAAGGAGAAATTGAGGTTGAATAGTGGAACACAGAAATCCACAGAAAAAAGAATAGGATGCAGCCCCAATGCCCCTTAAAAAACTGGAAGGGAGGAACCCCGCTGAGTACTGCAGTAGGCAGGTTCTATTATACCAGTGCAAGAACACTGGTATGACATTAAAATAAGGCCATGATATCTAATGATATTTTCCTGCCTGTAGTCCCAGTGCATTGATAACAAAATGACATCGCAATTAGATTTATGCTCTTCAAACATTAATTTTAAAAGTAATGAGATTCTAAAATATAATGTTTAGATATTCATGCTGGTGCCCCAGGCACCGTGATCATTTGTGGCACTGGGTGGGGCAAAGGAGACCATTCTGAAACAGGGGGAACCAATGTAGTCCTCTTCAGACATCTGTGATAACAGTTCCAATATGCCCTGTAAGTGTGGCCAGTGGGCAGGGGTTAGATCACTGTACTCCAGAATGATGGAATGGCACCAAATGCCCTAAGAATGTTCTTTAGCCAGGAAGCAGAAGCATGAAAGATATTAACTGAATCCTGGAAACATGGGGTGACTTCAGAGTTGTCTGACAGAAAAGAAAACATTTTTGGGGAGCACATTTGGGAGGAAGATTCTAGAAAAGATGAAACTGATGAGGTTCAATTGACCAAACCTTAGAAATGGCGCAGTTTCCATTACTTTATATACATTTCTGTGAAATACCCCAGTGCTGTAACAATGTCTAGTCTTTACATGAGGTACAAGTATCATCTATTGGGCGGCGGGAATAATTATCTGTTAGGAAATCATTATCAAAAGCAATGAGTCATGCAATCTGTAATCCTCAAACCTTGATGAGCAACATTTCCCATAAAAGGTGGAATGGGTATTGTGACGTTTGCCCTTGTGGCCCCTGCTTGTTTTTCCCTCACAAAGGCTCACATCATGTTTTCTTCTCACTGCCACCAGTGGATTATGTCAATCCACAATATAAATGACGTTTGTCAGAACACATGACTTGTGAACAGAAACAGAACTTATTTATTGTAGTGAAGCACATTGAATAATAACAGAAGTTTCTCAGATAAGCCTTATACATAAGCAAATCGTCAACAGTTCTCTCAGTACATACTTCTTTTCTCTTGCTATATCATTACCACCTTCTCTACTTATTTTCCTAACCAGCTCTATATCTCTTGGTATTTCTTCTCCCTCTCTCTGACTAACCAGCCCTATCTGACTCCTCCTTCTCCCGCCAAGCCTCATGTAGCTGCTGACTCTGCCTCTCTAGTACTCTCATAGGTTAATGCAAATCAGCTCAGGAATATGAATGGCATGAGGGACATGAGCGATCGTCACAGGTATCAATGCCCAAAATCTGAATGAGACACTGACTACACAACATTTAGCTGTCTGTTTGCAAGGATGGGCTCCTTCACTCTTGAAGATGGTAATCAGGCTACGTCTTTGCTGGAGGAAACCAGCTGCTCCGAGAGCAGTCTCATTTGGACATTTCTGAGACCCTGTCAGGGGCTTCTACTTTTTAGATGCAGGTAGGATCAATCTCTTTGGGCCAGTGCATGTGATTGCTGAAAACAGACCAAAAGTGGGCCTTCCTCTAATTTACCAATATCCTGAAGATACCTTGGAGATACTGGCTCCTGAACATACTTGCAAAGACTGAGGGCCAGACAGGGCCAATTTTGTGTGCCATTAGGATGTGTGGATTGCACCAAAGGACATACCAGTAGAGATGGGGATGGATATAAAAATGGATCGTTTTTTCTGACGAATGTAGCCGATTTGTTAAATATTTGTCGATCTGTATTTGTGGGTTTCAGAGCCCCCCACAAATATGAAGGGACGAATATTTACCTGTTTTGATTCGTACTTCTTATTTTAAAAAAACCCATTCTGCCTACCGGTCGCCGATCACCTGATCGGTGACAGAAAGGCATCCATCACGCCACACAGCCATCCAATACCACAGCCTACCACTCACCCACCCCCTTCCTTTGCCTACCTTAGCCCTCCCCCACCCCCACCGACAGCTGCTTACCTTAATCGAAGCTGCCAAGGTCTCTTGGCCTAGTCCGAGCCAGGGCACGTAAAAAGGGAGACTGGTGGTATTGGATTCCCTTAGCCTGCCTTAGGGGAATCCAGGCTGCCCTTTGCAAAGACAGCAGCTGCAGCTTCCCTACCCTAAATAAAGCCGCAGCTGCCATCTTCACAAAGGGCAGCCAGTTTCCCTTTTTACATTCCGTGGCTATGGAGGCCTGATGGAGACCTTGGCACAACTATTAAGGTAAGGGGCTGTTGGTGGGAGTGGGGTGTGGGCTAAGGTAGGAAAAGGAAGGGGGTGGGTGGGTAGGCTGTGGGGATGGCTGGTTGTGGGGTGGTGGTGGCTGCCTATTGGCCTCTGATCAGTTGATCAGTGGCTGGTAGGCAGAATGGGCTTCTGTGCCGAGTGGTAAACTCTCCTGGGGAGACCCAATTTGTGGGTGAATAACTCGGATGTCTGATATCCAATCTTCACCAAAGTTGGCAGGTATGTTGAGGAAAGACATAGAAAGCTCTGTTATGATTCTGGACTCTCTAAGTACCTAGGGAGAGCTTTCCTGGGGGGGGGGGTCCTCTTTTTGAGTATATAACTCAGGAGTCCGTGATCCAATATTCACCAAACTTTCCGGAATTGTAGAACAGTGCCTGAGGAAGCTTTCCTGTACAGAGAGTTGGGGTCAAGATTTATAGCCATTTAAAGCAAATACAGATCAACTGATTGATGGAATGATTCGTCAATTCGTTGACGAATATTTGTATATTCGTATCCGTTGATCCATTAACCCTGATGTATCACAAATCAAAACGGATCACCATTTTTAAAATTTGTCCCCATCTCTACATACCAGACCTCCTGGTGACCTTATTTAGCCTGATCCAGCCCACTCTTTCACAGTGTGTACACAAGTCTTGAATCTTTACACTGATGGAGCAGGCAACAGCAAACAGCTATGTGGACTTCTCAACTTGAGGCAATTCATTGATGAGAATTATGCCAATACTATTACACAACTGATCTACAGGGTTCTACAGCAGCATAGAAGTAACAGCAGTTCCCTGTTGTAGCATAATTCTCAAATAAAATTTGGCCATGTGTTGGTTTATCTATGTTTTTAAGACACTATCTTGTGTTCAACTTTGAGTGTAGTGTTTGCTTTTTCTGATGCCTACAGTTCTTTCCCTTCAAGGGATTAAAGCGGCAACATAGGATCAGGCTGATGAGAAAGGTTCCTACACAGAAACATCTCTGAATACAGCACATCACCAGAGAAAGACAGCAGGCATTTTCCCTCAAATGGATTTTCAATAGAGGCAGGTATTCATGGGGAGAGTGTTCTGTGCACTGAGCAAACAACACAGGCCTATATCTTATCTAAACAGGGAAATAGGGATGCCATTAATTACTAGAGCAATAAAGTCAATCGGAGAAGTGTCTCTTGTTAGCTGTCTTGTGAGGCTCAGCTTAATGGCTCATTTCTTGTAAGTAAACAGTCAGGCTGGTATCTTTTTTATAGAACAGTGTAAAGCATTGGGTGAAGGAGTCACATAAGCAAAAACACATTCCTTATTACTTGAGACCTACTCAGTTGATGTGAAAGCATGAGCAGGGAGAGAGTTCACCCACTGCCCGTTCCTCTCTGCACATGAGTCCAAAATAAGATGGGCATGAACTGGAAAACGCCTAATGGGGGTGGTTTGTGGCTACTCATGAACCACCCACACACCCTGGAAAAATGAACCAGTTCATGATTTGTTTTTCCTGTTCATACCTGGGGGGAGGGGAACCTAAGACACCCACCTCTTTTCCACTGTCCCCATTGCCTCCCTACCTGGTCCTCCTTCCTCCTCCTCCTCTTCTTCTCCATCCCTGTCATCTTCAGGGACTGCACCGCGGCTTCCTTTCCAAGATTCAGGCCTGCTGTTTCTGCACATGCACATGTCTAGGCCAGGACCTGCACAGAGACAGCTGGCCCAGATCCCAGAAGGAAAGTCAGGGTGCTTTCCCTGAAGATGGCAGGGGTGGAGAAGGAAGAGGAGGAGGCAGGAGGACCAGGTAGGGAGGCCATGAGGGCGGAGTGGGGAAGGGTGGAGCCAGAAGGAAGGGCTAGATAGAAAAAACTTTGGTGCTTCATTTCGCTTCAGCAAATGGAATGCATTTATTTTTATTTTTTAAAACGTTATGAACCAAACCGCAAGCCGAACCATGAACCAGCCCAATTCATGGGGTTTTTGTTTGTTTGTTTTGGTTCATAGTTCAGTTCATGCCCATCTGGAATCCAAACAGGAGACAGTCTGCTTTGGGTGGAGTCTCTCAATGCAAACAGAAACCCAGATTTTCCAGGATCCACAATTCCACCTGTAGCACAGGCTTCCTTCTTTTGACAGTTCATGGAGACGACAACAGGGTGGGTGCAGGGATACAACTGTCCCCAGTCACACTTTCAATTTAACCTCTTCTTGTATGCCTGAACAAAGCCCTGGTTGATCTCTCTTTCCTCTTTCTGTACAGAAATGTTGAGTCCCCCTCCCCATTCAAAGGGGAATCTATGGCAGCATAAGAAGTTATTTTTGATACCGGTCACATTATTTGTCCACCAGGTAGTGTCTGTTCTGACTAGGGAAGGGCCAACCCAAAAACAAAAGTTCTCAGTTCTCAAAATTCATGAACATTTGCTTTGGACTCTTTCAGCCAATCCTTCCTTTGATCCTTTTGTTTTACCATGGAAAAGGCTATTACCCTAAAGAAACATCTGCCTGTACCCCAAAGCATGGCAAAAGCAGAGAGATGAGCTCTCATTCACAGCTACATTCACAATCAGGGCAAGGGACACAAGTCAGCTGAGAATTCCCTGGATCTGAGATAAGAATTCTCATCCCTGTTTGGAAGAAAGTACTGCATCTGATTATCTTAATGGGAAAAGGCACCAAACCAGAAGAGAGTGTGTGATGATGAAGACCTATGGTGCTAACACACATAAACTATACTTAATGACTGTCCCTCTACGAACCAGCCCAGCCTAGTTCAAGCCATGTCCTTCCATTAGAAAAAGCAGAATTTATGGAAAGTGATAACTCCAACATGTAGCTGGTAGGATTTTTAAAAAAACACCCACCCACACACTAAACAAAGCAGGGTTATTGAATCTCCTGGAATCTGGAAAATTATAGCTCACAATGGAAAAAGAAATGAGGTTTGTAAAGTCAAAATTTGCCCATTACTTTTTAAATTTCAGATTGCAGAAGCTGCTGCACCCTTGCCCTTAAGGAGGAGAACTGGGGAAGAGTTTTACCTTATAAGTGTACCAGCAGCAAGGTTTAGTGAGAAGACATACCTTTCAGAATTGATCAAACAGGGGAAGGGAACCATAAAAAAAAATCCACAAACAAACCCCACAAAAACTCCTCCCCCCAACTAAAACTATTGTTAACTGTTTTGCTAGATGGTTTTCATGAAACAAAAGAAAATCTTGCTTCATTTTGGAGAGAACAAGGAGAGATTTAGAAAGGGGCAAATCCAGAGCAGAAGTTAACTGTTGCCAGCATGCTTCTCTCTTGAAGAAGAAATAAAGCAGAAGAGAGGTTTTTATAGTGCCTCAAGCCTTTATCTTGGGGTTTTTTTTTTTCAGAGATAGGATGAGAGAAACACAAGGGGGATAATATTAACCTAGCGGTCAGGCAAGGGTTCCTGCAGATTACCATAATCACACCAGAGAAGACAAAGGAGGAGGAGGCGCTGATGCAAAATGTGACACTTTAAACAGATAGGGAAGAAACAGGATGGTAAGACATTCAGCCTTGACAACACTTGAACACTTCTAGAAAATCCTGTTTGTGCGTTTCAGTACTTCTGATCAATATGTTTCTTCCTGACCTAAACCACAGTAGAGACTAATGTTATCAAGAATTGTTGAAAGCAACAGTAAAAAAAAAAAAAAAAAAAAAAAAAAAAAAAAAAAAAAAAGGCGTCTGCAGCTGTCTTACTCTTTCTGACTTAAAATCCCTGCTGTTTCTTAGTTCCACTCATTTCGGCTCAACCAAAAATTCATAGGGGCTACACTTGCTTAATTCCTTGTTATTACAAGGCCCTCTCTAGCACCCTCCCTGGATAATGTCAAAGACGTAATTATTACCTGGAAGTGACTTCAGCAAGATGGTAGGATGAGTGCATATTTAGGAAAGCCAATAGGAAAAAGTTGTATAACTTATGTGCAAATAAATGGCAGTTTGGGGAATAACAAAATAAAATAAAAAAATGCACACAAATTTCAGTGCAGGCAGAAAAGCCATATTTTCTTATTTTCCAAGAGCAAACAGAGATTGGAAGAAAATGTAAGTGGAATTTGAAGGAACCCTGTGAAATTGAAATTCAAGGATTTTCACATCTCTACTATCAGTCCATTTTCCTCATAGGATATAGGATCATCCTGAATTATTTTGTGACACAAATGTAATGTTTATCTGAGCCAAACAGTGCCTTCTCCCTCTCTCATATTATTTGGCTCAGTGGAACACTCCAATATGATACATGGCTATACATATGGCTATACAGGCAGGCCTTCCCTACAGCCATTACCTAGCCTATCCCCCCTTTTCTTCTTTTTCTTTTCTCTCCTTGTTCTTCTTTCTCTTCTTTTTTCCCCTTTTTCTTTTTTCCTTTCCCATCTTGGTTTAATCTGGATTTTATCTTAGGTTTTTTTTATATTATATGTAAACCAACCAGGGTAGACCCATTCTAGATGGGCGCTATATAAACAAACAAACAAACAAACAAACAAACAAACAAACAAACAAACAAATGTGACATTAATATGATAACACTCCAAATATATGTGTGAGATGAACATGATTACATTTGTGACTCAAAATAATTCTGGATCATACTGTATTCCTCAACCATCCTATGTTGTTATAGGCACATATAACAATTCCTTTCCCCAAATTAACACTGTCTATAGTGCTATTTGGCTCAGTGATCTATATATAAAGTTCAGCACAAGTATTTCTGGAAAATTCAGGGAAAGCAAGTTGTTATAGCGACAGTAGAGATCCTATAATAACTTTGTTTCATCTTAATTCTTTTGTATTGGTACAAAACCATAGAACAGCATGTTTCAATTTTCTTCCACGCTTTGAAGCTAAACAGAGATTTCAGGATACATATTCTTGGCAGAAGCCAGGAAAATAAGGCATGTTGCTGTCTTTTCTGTGGCTACATATGGATGACAGCATCTTGTGCTTCTAGAGAATACAAATCATGTTTTCCACGGCTATGCATTAACATTTTTGAATGTTGCTAAAGTCACATACAATGAAAGGAAGGAAGTATTAATCGTGCTACAGAATCAATATGAAATGCAAACCCATAATGTTAACTTTGATACAGTACTGAATGCGTAATAGGATGAAGAATCCATGCACATAGAGCATATTGTAGAATGTCCTGTCTCCACTGGAATCTGCACGCCTCGAAGGGAGGCTCCCATTGACACCACTGGGAACCCCTTGGGGCTAACAATAGTAGCAGAGCAGGATGCTGAAGATGATGAACTGGAAGAGAGGGGTTAGTAGACCTCTTGATCCTGACCATGTCACCCACCACCTGCCCCCTACGCTGTAAAAAATAAGTAAATGTAATATGTTCATATTTTTAACATGTAGTTTGCCCCTGAGGTAGGGTAAAGTCCTGTTCCTTCAATTCCAGATAGCTTAGCTGAGCAAGACCTGAGGCACATGGACCAAGGAAGGTGGATCACCATCTTCCATGCTTTCAGGATCTGCACATGCCCATTGTTTGGCCTAAGAGGGCTGCAAATGCTCCTGAGTCCACTCCCCCATTTTGTCTTACAGAAACATGGAATTTTAACTAACAACCCCCCCTCATGCCTTCTGGCATTCTTTTAATAAACAAGCAAGCAAGCAAGCAAGCAAGCAAGCAAGCAAGCAAGCAAGCAAGCAAGCAAGCAAGCAAGCAAACAAACAAACAAACAAACAAACAAACAAACAAATAAATAAATAAATAAATAAATAAATAAATAAATAAATAAAGTGGGGGCCCCACAGAGAGCTGGAAGGCCCTCCAAACATGGCAAATCCCCACCCATGATTCAACAGAACTTTGCCCTCTGGGGGAAAATGAGGAGGATGGAGGATGTAGGCTTGGTGGGGAGCAAGGGGTGTTGGGGGCTGCTGACCAGGGGCTGCACACACTGCAGTCAAATCTAAGCACATCTATTTTGATCAGATAAGAGACAAATCCTTAGCTTGGACTTGAACTTTCATTCAGGGGATGGGTCATAGGCCTTCAAGAAAAAAAGACAGTGTGCAAGAGGTCGACAATTACTGTTGGAGTTTTAGCAACCTTCATATGCTGCCTTTAAGAGGTTTTGACTGGGAGGGACGTTCCAGACTGAGGTGACTATCAATAAATCCATTCTTCTTGCTGTGCCTCTGGTTTTGAAGAGAGCCATGCCTCTCTACCTCTTTTCCCACTCTTTTTCAGGCAGTATTTAGCCAGTCTATAGTTAATTATGTAATCAGTCATTATGTATGTACTGTCAGTAAGCAGACTTTGAGTTGGTTAAGCTCTGTTCGTGTAACCAGTCAGTTTTTCTACAATATGCTGTTTTTGATCTGTTCAGAATGGTAAATGGAACTTTTAATCCTTCTCTTACCAATGTCCTAGAAAGAGTTATATGAGACAACCAGTTAAGGGGTGGTCTGGTCTTGTAAGACTTGAGGCTAATTCTCCTTTGCAGGTGACTGCACTATCTGCTGCATAGGTGCAGGTTTCTAACCAAAATTCATACTCTGACACAAATTACAAGCTATTGGCATGCCCATAGCAAGTGGTCAACTTGCAGTCATGTTGGCATTCATTTTACTCTTTAAGGAAATTTTGCATAGGCTGCCTTTCAGTTCAGAAATCTCCTAAGAGAGAAATGGCAGATAACAGAAGTACAATATAAAACCAGCAATACACAGAATTAACTCAACAAAACAATAACAACTGATATAAATAAGAGAACCAGGAAATCCATAAAACACTGTTAGTTGAATGTCGTTGAGGTGACACATTGTGTGTTCTAGAGAAACAATAAGGCCTTCACTTAAAAGCAAAAAAAGACAAAAAGTTTAATGCCATGGATTCCACTCTAGTAGTGCTACCACTGAGAAGGCCTTCTTTTAGCTACTAGCTAACAAGGTAAAGGGATAGAGAAAAGGGAATTTGAAGATGGTTGTATCATTTAAATAGTGTCTGTGCATGACAGTGTAGCCATGGAAAACCGGAGGAAAATGTTTTACATCTAACTGTTTTTCAGGACATGAACTCCATGAAAGACCCAGAACACTGGAATCTTGAGGAGAAGACTACCACAATGTAGCAAAACTGGTGATGTGTGGTTCCCACCCTCATCCTATACAACATCTTGGATTACTGAAGAAAGAGCAGATAATAGAGCAGGAAAAAAGAAGCCTAAATGATTATGTAATTACAAGTAGAGAAAATTGTTTGGCATCTCTCAACATGCCTTTGACCTTTGCCCCCAGGATAAAAATTGTATATACATATATTGTATTCAGTCAGATTATTGGACTCTTGATTTCATTTTTTGTTCAAACTTTGGGAAAATAGGTGTGGTAAGGTCATGTCACTTCTGTCAAAAGGCTCCCATCCTCCACTGATGGATTATTTATCCCCTTGCCTCAGGTGGGCGTTGCACCCAAATAAATAAAAACAAAGCTCCAGAAGACAAGTTCCAGTAGAGAAGCAGATTTATCAACCCATGTTTTAAACAGATTTCTTAAAAAGAAGCATTTTCTTTTAGAGAAGGCAAGTGGCTTTTTAAAGGGAAGTTTGGATGCGAATTTGAGTAAACCCTGTGTTCCTTTGCAAGCAGGCAGAAGAAAAAGAGATTGTACTTTTGCTGCACCTGGGAGAGCCTTACCTTATTCATGTTAGTTGGCTACCTAATGAGGCCCTCACATAGCCAACCCATTCTATTCTGAAATTCCAAGTAAGGACAATCCTTTCCTGTAATCATCCTTCCTGTAAGGTGCTCCTGCTAACATTCGGAACTTGTGGTATGCCCCCCTCATAAAGTCTGCAACATCCTCACTTCACGTTCATCCTAGCTTCATGCATGATAGCTATGGTTCCTTAATTTATAATGATGAAAATCATTACACATTCTGGGATTGTACGGATGAAATTATAATTGGATTCCAATGATTGAGCTCAGTGTCCTAAACATAATGAATGCAAGTCAGTCCAGATCACCTTACTCAGTGCTGGGGAGATGAGTTGTTGCTCAATGGTCCAGCCCATGTTATAGGGGTAAGTGCGACCTGGAACCTCCAGTTTTTAAAAATAATTCAGGTACCAGGTAATGTGAAATCATCATCATCATCAGCTGAGGACTGCATAGCTGAAATGGACCCTATGGATCATCCAGTCCGACCCCTCTCAAGGAGTCACAGTGGGGACTGGACTTCCAAGAAAGACAATTAATGGTACCTCAATAATATCTGTTGGAACAGACAACACTGGAGTTTTTATAATTATGTTTTTAATTGTGAACAGGGAAGAAGGAGGTTTGTACTCTCAAGTTTGCACTGGGCAGAAAGTCCCACTAGAACAGAAACATAGGACTGTGCTGCTGGCACAAGTACAGTGGTGCCTCGCTAGATGATGATAATCCGTTTCACTGAAATCGCTGTTTAGTGAAATCATCGTCTAGTGAAAAGCTTTTCCCCATTGAAATGCATTGAAACCTGTTTAATGTGTTCCAATGGGGAAGAATCGTCGTTGTCTAGCGGAGATTGGCCATAGGAAAGCCGCTTTGTGAACCGTTGATCATCTGTTTAAATCACTGTCTTGCGAAGCTTAGGTCCTGAAAACACCCATTTTGCGAGCGTGGAGGGAGCTGTCAAAAAAAAAATTGTCGTCTAGCGAAAATTGGTTTGTGAAGCAGGGACCAAACATTGTCCAGTGAAATTCCCCCATAGGAATCACTGTTTTGCGAATCGCTATAGCGATCGCAAAAAGTCAATGTCTAGAGAAAAAACTGTCATGCGGGGTAACTGTCTAGCGAGGCACTACTGTATTCCATTGCTCAACTAGCTTGTAGCTTTCTTCATGGAGATCATTATGGCAGTGGCTGCCCAACAGATGCAATCCTAAAGACATGACACTCAGCAGAATCTCAGTAAGTGACTAATCTTAAAATATCATCATGAACTGGGCATGTGCATCAACACAGGTTGTCCATCTAACTATTCAGACCAGGGGGAAGTGAAACCAACGTGGAGGACAAACTATGTAAAGATCTACCAATAAGATCTACTTATTCATGGTCTGAAAATATTAAAAATATTAAAGAAAAAACTAGAAATACATATTTTCATGATGTATTTATCAGAACTGGCCACCGCTAGTACTGGTAATACATAATGAAAATTAGAGATGGGGATATTCATATTCGTAAATGCATGTGAATATCCCCATCCCAGCTGGACCTAATGAGGGTCCAGCCCCCAGGAATGTCCCATCCACTCACACACCCCAGCACCTTGAAGGTCCTGCTCTTCCACACCAATGGCACCAGGAGCTCTAATGTTTCTTTGCTCAGCTGGCAACTCAACAGCTGTGTGGGGAAACGTGTCCTCCCGCTTCCTGCCTGAAGTGGCCAGCCGGAGACAGCAAAGCTCCTGGTGCCATTAGCAGGAAGAGCTGAACCTTCACAATGTGGAGATGCATGAGTGGACAGATCAGTCCCAGGAGCTGGACCCTCATAAAATCCAGCTGGGATGGGGTCATTCATATTGGTTTATGTATACGAAAATCCCCATCTCTTGTAAAAATGCTTTTTTAAAAAAACCATGATGTGTATAGTGCTCGCTATTATCCACAGTTTTCAGCATCTGCAGGTGAGCTTGGAACCAATCCCTCCACAAATACAGAGGCTCTACTGTTTATTCCTTTTTGGAGAACACAATATGAAGAGAGGGATTGGTAATCTTTTTTATCAGACCAATTACGTATCACAAACAAAAGCTAGCTTTTGACTACTTGTGTATGACACAGGGTTTTTTTTCTTTTGGTGGTGGTGGGGCATTACTTAAATAAGACAGAAAAGTTTTTGTGTTTGTGTATTTGTGTGTGTATGTGCGCGCACGCGCATGTGCACTTAACACCCACAAGAAATAAAGGCTGCCTTTTTGGAAATATGGGAAAATTTGGTAAAAAAGACTCACATATGAAACGTCTCAGTTTTCTTACATAGTCACCAGTGCTGTCTGTTTTCTTTTTCAACAGATAAAATTGTGTGCACAAATGAATGTACAAAACATGTGTTTTATTTCAATGTGTGACAAGCAACAAGAGGGAATCTACAATAAGAAAAAAAGGCAGTTCTGGACAATGAAACACCTTAAGTACCGAGTATATTCCTAACTGTGTTTAGACATAAAGGAAACCTTAATGCACACAGTGCTGTTGGCACAGGCAAGGCAAGGAGGATTAGATTTAAAGGGAAAACAAAGAACCATAAGAGTGAGAAGGAGCAATGAATAGCAGAGGAACCCATAATAATTGCCAGATGTACTATAACAGCCTACTTTGCTGGGAGGATATTGAATGTATTTTCTGCCATCTTACAGAATCTGACTTGGAATGCATTCTCCAGTAGAATTAGAGCTGAATCTGTCTTCAGCCTGTAGCCACAAATTCTCTTTTCTGTCCTTCCTTTTCCCCATTTTCCACCTCATGTTTAGAAATACAGGTTTGTCCTATCTGTTCAGGAGACGCTGCATGAATGGAATGGCAATGTTGCTTGATGTATTGTCCCAATCACATGGTAATATACAGTACCTAGGAGTGTGTGTACATTTAATGAGCAGAATCATATATTCCAGTACAGTGGTACCTCAACTTCAAAACGTCCCTACATAAGAACGATTCGAGTTAAGAATGGCTCCGTTCGTAAAAAGTTGCTTCGACTTGAGAATGGAGCCTCGACTTAAGAACCAAAATAATAATAATAATAAATCACCATTTCCTGCCCTTTTTTTTAACCTAAACTCAACTTAGCTCAAAAGAAGAAAAAAATAAAAAAAAAACTCACCCTCTGGTGGTAGATACGGATTAACCGGCTTTGCATTAGTTTCTATGGGAACTAATGCTTCGACTTAAGAACAGCGCCTTGACTTAAGCAGATACAGATTAAATGGTTTTCAGGTTTTCAATGCATTCCTATGCGATTTATGACTGTTCTGATTTAACAACACAGTCCCAATATGGATTAAGTTCTTATGTTGAGGTACAATTGTATGCCACTTATTTTTCTGGACTTTCCACATGTGGAAGTGTCTACTAGCATGTGTGAATATGTGAACAGGAAAAGAATGCATCACAACACCAACCGTTTCCATTGCGAGTGACATTGACTTTAGATTTCCTCCTGGATTCCACTTCACAAGTAATAACTGAAATCAGGTGTGTGAATTGTGTATTTATGTGTGTGGGGATTAACATATTTTAATTTATATGCTATGCAGTGGATCGGGGGGATGAAATGCATTCTTCTAAAAGCATGAAAAATAGAAAGAATGTATGAATTATGATGACTGCAGTATAAATAGGATTGTAATGCATACATAATAAGACGCTAGAAAGCTAAACAGCCTGGACCAGTGAAAAGCAAATACAGGCAGCAACCCATTGAATCCAGATTTGACAGGTTAAGCAAGGATTTCCAGATCTGTGTTTTGAGATGAGGTAGGAGGGGCTGTTTTGCTTTGCATGTTTTACAAGGTGCAATACAACCCTTGCAAATGTCGAATGCTTTTATTAGAGGTGTGCATGGGCTTTGAAAACAAAAAGGATCCAAATGGGGCAAAGCGTGGATATTTGTATCTTACCTGAACAGACAGACAGACAGATAGCAGTTCAAGGGGCATCCAGCCACATTTGGATAAGTTATGAGCATCCAAGAAGTCACTTAAGTTTGGTCCAACATTTTGGGGTTTAAAAATGCTGTGATTTGAACAAAACTCTACAGTGCCATTTGCTGGAGGAAAAGAAGGGCACGCCAAAGCAGTAGAAGCCTGCCAGCTGAAGCCCCAATGAAAGCTAAAACCTCTCCTGGAAACCCCTATTCATGAGCCCTGGGGAGGGATGGGATCATCCTCATCTGACTCTCCACCAGCAGGCAAAGACCTTTCTCTTCAGGCAAGCCTCCCTCAGTGACTGTTTACCTGAGTGAGATTTTTGGATGGATTGTTATGCATTACTGCTTTGACTGTTTTTTTTAAGTACTACTTGTGTTTTCCCTTTCTCAGAGTGGTATTTGTTTTGTTCCTTTTCAACATTTGTATACTTTTTTTAGCTTTAAATATTGTCTTTTAAAAAATAATGTAAGCTACCACTTTATACTCATTGTTCTTAGCTTTAAAATGTTTTTAATGATGTAAACCACTATTATATACTCACTGTTGTATACATATTGCCTTCCAATTATGTAAGCCACCTTGGGTCCTTTTTTTAGAAGAAAGGATGGGTAAAAATATTTTCAATAAATAAATAATAAATATTTTTGTCCTTGAGCTGTAATGTATCTTCAGTTTCTGCTCTTGGTAATACTTTTAATACATGGCTTATTCAAGTTTCCCAACTGTTTCCCAAGATTCATTCATTCATTCATTCATTCATTCATTCATTCATTCATTCATTCATTCATTCATTCATTCATTCATTCATTCATTCCCACCTTTCTCCTTAAAAAGGACCAAAGGCAGGGGACATCATTAAAAAGACAATATTTAGAAGCTAAAAACAGTAAGTATAAAAATATTAAAGAAATAAAGTATTGTAATGTAAAAATGGTAAATAAAATAAATACTAAAAATACATTTAAAACAACAGAGCACAACAATCCATTTTAAAAAAATGGTCTCAGACTACCAGGCATTAAGAAAAAACCTGCCTTAAGAGAAAGGTTATCAATACTTGAAAGGCTGTCATGCAGAGGAGGGGCAGGATCTGTTCTCAATCAACCCAGAGTGCAGGACACGCAACAATGGGCTCAAGTTACAGGAAGCCAGATTTTGGTTGAATATCAGAAAAAGCTTCCTGACTGCTAGAGCAATACAACAATGGAACCAATGACCTTGGTAGGTGTTGAGCGTTCTGACACTGGAGGCGTTCAAGAAAAAAATTGGACATTCAACTGGCAGATATGCTTTGATTGTATTCCTGCACTGAACAGAGGGTTGGACTCGATGACCTTATAGGCCACTTCCAAATTCATGACTGTATGATTCTATGGTTTCCTGATCATACCTCAAGGCTAGTTCTGAGTTCATTTTGATCTTGGTGCCAGTTCCTTACTTTAGCCTTTCCTCAGCCTGTTGCCTAAGCCCAGCCAAGACACACCATTCATATTACCCAAAAAAAAAAAAAAAAAAAGGAAGGAAGGAAAGGAAGTGAGTGATTGGAAAAGTATACATTAACAAGAGTGATTGGAAAAGTGTACATTAACAAGAGGACATACTTTTGATTCCCGGCTCAAATTAAAACACGATCTGGAGAATAAGTGTTTGGAACTTAATGTCCACGTGTATTTGAAGAATGTATTCCAAGCATCCAAGGTCCATACTTCTAAGCCAGGAATTAATAATATTAATAATATTTATTTATATTGCGCTCTATACCAGAGCGCACTCCAAAAGTCAAAAACAATTAAAATACAACCATAACATCATTACAATGATGAAAACATACAGTAAGCAATTATCATTCAATAAGGCAATAAAAAAACAATCAAAATAGCTATAATAACAATATAATAATTATAGTAATTCTATCCTAATAATTGCGTATTTCTGTGGTCAACCCCTATGGAGATAACTTAGTGTTATCACTAAAATATACTGTATCTCCTTATTCTAGAGAGTAAGGACCATGTGATTCTGTGGTGTTGGTTATCAGCATGTTCCTGGACTTTGTTCTTATTCAGATTATGTTAGATTAGAAGGCTTCACTGTTTTATGTTCATAACTCAAGGAACATGGGATTCAATTCTTAGGCCTCTCACCCCCCACATCTCAGTGGAGGTAGGGCTGTTGGTGCAACCCAGTTTAAGTGAGGTTACATCCCAGGAGCAGGTCCCACCTGGCCAACTGAAGACTGATGTTCCAGATCAAATTATGCAGTGAGCAAGTGTTCTTTCTACTCAGTTCATATGCAACATCATTTGCTAGATAAGATGCAATACAATGGACAGCTCACTCTTTAATACTCTTTAATTTATGTATTTATAATTTTATGTCTCCACAGGATTCATTATTGTTTTTGCTGCAACACACTAATACAGCTAGCCCTTTGGCAATTTCTCCATGATGAATGTCATCATCTATAACCTTCAAAAGCAATTTATGTTTTCCTTCCATAAATCCTTCGTTATTAGGAGACCTGGAGAATTGGACAATTTTGCTACAGTATGCTTTGTATTGGTCTAATCTTTTTGAGGGAGAGGGAGGGGATTTTGGATTAATTACAGGCAATGGAGAAAAATTGCAGCTTCGGCAAAAAGAGCAAAACAAACATTTTTTTTAAAAAAAATAAAACTCCTGAGAAATGAATGAATCTCAAAACATATTAACTGAATAAAATTAAAACCTTTGTCAAACCAATCTAGTAATGCTGACACATCTTCCCTACTAAAAGAGATGGGATATCAGGGTGCACATAGGTGGAGTCTGCCTTAGTTGTTTTCCAAAAAGGCTTCAACGTGACAAAGCAAACTGAGATCAAGGAGATTTCCAAACATGTGCATACAAAAAGCAAGACTCATATGATTAACATATAAATTAACTGTAAATGCATTTGCATGGCTCCCCAGCCAGAAACTGAATTGGGCTGATCATTTCTTGGCCTTTTGGCTTAAGATCAAGAATTGGGCTGATTTCAAGAGATTCCATAGATACCCAAACTGGAGTGAAACTTCTCTAAAGTGGACTGAGTCCAAATCTGAGTCCTTATGAAGATTCATTAGGAATTTAGAAGGAATGGGATATAGATATTGGCTAAAAAAGCCCTTGCCCTGATCTCAGAGCTCTCTGGTCACAAGGATTTGATTACTACAAGATGAGAGATCTTTTGAGTAACTGAAAAAAGAAAAACTAAATTGAGTGAGGAGGGACAAGAGTAAATGTGCGCAGGTCTGGAAGTTGCTCGCACCTGACCTGAAGTGAGGGAGGATTTTGTCAGTGATAGATACAGCATGAAAAAAAAGCCCTGAGAGTTTTCATGTAGCAGTCAAGCCTGTTCAAATTAAGTCAGCCATTTCATAACACTGGAGCATGATCAGCAGAAGCTTTTTGCTCTTAAAGAGCTGTCTTCTTTTTAACCAACTCCAAAGACTGCTCTCTCCTTGCTCCAAACTGATCATTGTTGACATATAGTTTTAAACTAGTTTAAACCAGATCACATCATCAGTAATTCATGCATGTGTTACTTGAAAGTAAGGAAAGGGAGCAACTGATGAGTGATGAGAAGGGGGTGATCCCACATAGAATCATTCTGAGTTGTGGATACTTCCTGATGTATTTCGCAAAATTACCATGGGATTTGGAAACTATATTTCTATTAATGCAGCCTAAAAGTTGCATTTGCCTTTTTTGCAGCCATGTCACAATGTTGGCTCATATTTAGCTTGTGATCTACGACAATTCCAAGATCCTTCTCACTCGTTGTTTTTCTGAGCCAGGTGTCCCCCATCCTGTAACTGTGCAATTGGTTTCTTTTTCAAAGGTGCACCACTTTACATTTATCCCTGTTGAATCATTATGTTGTTTTCAGCCCAGTGTTCCATCCTATCAAGATCATTTTGAATTTTGTTTCTGTCTTCAAGGGTAGACTTTGTCTAGAGGGGCGGGGTATAAGTCTAAATAAAAATAAAGGGTATTAGCTATTCCTCCCAATTCAGTATCATCTGCAAAATAGACAAGCATTCCCTGCACTCCCTCATCCAAGTCATTAATAAACATATTGAAGAGCACCAGGCCCAGGACTGAGCCTTGGGGTACCCCACTTGTTACCTCCTACCAGCTAGAAAAGGACCCATTAATCATCACCCTCTGAGTACGATTCTGTAGCTGTGTATTCACCTGACACTTGATCTATCCAGCCCACACCTAGTTAGCCTGCTAATCAGGATATTATGGGGCACTTTGACAAAAGCTTTGCTGAAGTCAAGATATACTACATCTAAGCTCGTAATCTCAAGATTAGACCACTGTAACGCGCTCTACGTGGGGCTACCTTTGAGGCTGACGTGGAAACTCCAAGTGGTGCAGAATGCGGTGGCCAGACTCCTAAGTGGAGCCCGAAGATACCATCATATTTCTCCTATTCTGGCTGCGCTGCATTGGCTGCCCATTCGGTTCCGTATTGATTTCAAAGTTTTGACGCTTACATTTAAAGCCCTAAACGGTTTAGGGCCTCGATACTTGGCGGAACGCTTACTCCCACCCAGTTCTACCCATGTCACCCGTGCGAGTCAGGAGGTGAGGCTGAGGAGCCTGACGCCGAGGGAGGCCCAGAAGGAAAAAAACAAGAAACCGGGCCTTCTCGGCGGTGGCTCCTCGCTTTTGGAACAACTTACCTCCTGACATTCGTGCAGCTGGGTATTTTTAAGAAACAACTGAAAACATGGATGTTCAGGCAGGCCTTCCCCCTTTCCACCTAATACGTAATTATTCTTTTTTTTTCTGTTATAATATATCCTGTTTCTCGCCATCTTTGGGAAAAATTTTATTCTATCTTTTAATTTATGTAAACTATTTTTTGTGATGTGGTATGTTATATGTTTACATTTTTTTTAAGTGTATGTTGTAAGCCACCTAGAGTGGTCACAATTGACTAGATAGGTGGGATATAAATGAAATAAATAAATAAATAAATAAATAAATAAATAAATAAATAAATAAATAAATAAATAAATAAATAAATAAAATAAATACAGCACTCCCTCTGTCTATCAGAGAGGTTACCCTATATTAGTTTTGCTGGATTTGTTCTTGACATATCTTTGTTGGTTTCTACTTATACTGCCTTGTTTTCTAGGTGCTTGCACAATGACTGCTTTATGTTCTCTTCCAGAATTCTGCCTGGGATTGGTGTCAGGCTGACTGGCCTGTAGTTCCCAGGTTCCTCATTTTTAGCCCTTTTTGAAGATAGGGACAACATTGGCCCTCCTCCAATCCTCTGGCACTTCCACCGTTTCCCATGATTTCAAGAAAATAATGGATAGCTGTTCTGAGAGTTCTTCAGCCAGTTCCTTCAGTACTCTCGGATGCAGTTCATCTGGCCCTGGAGATTTGAACTTGTTCAAGGTGGTAAGGTATTCCTTGACTATTTGTTTAGCTATCTCCAGCTGCAATCCTGTCCCTGCCACTTGCACTTCCAATTTGTTTGGAAGTTCATAATCTGTCTTATGGGAAAAGACAGAACTTAAATAAGAATTGAGCACCTCTGCCTTTTCTTTGTCTTCTGTTATCATTTTTCCATCTCCATTGCAGAGCTGTGCCATTATATCTTTGTCTTTTGCCAGTCACATACTTGAAGAATGATTTTTTAAAATGCTTTTAGTGTCTCTAGCTAACCTCAGCTCATTCTCAGCTTTTGCCCTCCTAATGCCATCCCTGCATTCTCTTTCTGCTTCTCTGTACTCATCCTTGGTGGCCTGGCCTTCTTTCTACTTCATGTACATGTCTCTTTTTTGGGGTTTTTAGGTCCTCCCTGAGCTTTTTGTGAATCCACACTGGCCTTTTTGCCGATGTTCATGGAATTCGTTGGGGACTGTGTGAGAAGTTGACCTGTATTTCAGCACCTCCAAGTGCCCAGAGAGTCATGCTGGGGCTACTGACCTCCTCAGAGCCCACACGACATTAGCAGGTTCCTCAATGACTGGCTGTGCAGCAACAAGTAGATGCTACTCAAGTGGCAGTGAGGGGTTAGGGAGGAGGTGCCCTCATCAAACTCTTTAACTGCAGTAGTTGCAGAGCACAGAGCTGCATATAACAAGGGGTTCACTCAGAAAGATGCTTCTAGATAGGTTTTCCTACTAGTTTCTCCTTTTGGGAGTTTGACGCACTTGTTCATCAACTCTATGAAGGGATCCACAATCCTTAGCTCCCTCCCAATGGAATCCTTCAAGGCAGGAAAAGGGAAAATGCATCATATTTAGGTTAAAACAATGTTCAGAGTGGGATCAGGGAAGGAGACAAGTTCATTCTGAAGGAAATCTGATGCTTTCAAAGAGGAAGAGATGAAAATAGGATGGTTGATCTAAATAGATTCAGCAATATCCACCTGGAAATGAATATGATGGAGCCTTACCTCTTTGCATCTCACATTCACCATAGAGCAAAAAACAAATGCTATTTTTGCTGAATTTGGAGTGGGGTAGAGTTCCTTGTTTCTGTGAAACTCTCTAAAGGACAACAGCTCAGTCTTTGAAACACTGCCCAATTTCCTAGCAATGATTTATGGAACTGAGAGTAACCTGCCCTCTCTGTACTTTTCTCCCTTTCTCCTCTCTTTTTAAAGTAGAACCCTCCTTTCATTTCAATTCAGTTCTTTCCCTTCCTTCATTTTATTTGCTTTGCGTCTAGGTGTGGTCAACAGTTTAACAACACTGGGGTTTTGAATAATTGTGTTTGTTTCCATACAGAAATAGAAGGCCAGTTGAATTTATGTTATTGTGGTTTTTTGACAAAAAAATAGGCAATTTACTCCTTAAATTACTCTGCATAAGAACAGATATTTTAAAAAAGGTCTGAATGCTTGATGCCTTGCTCATATTACTATAGTCTAAATTTTATAGGTCTGTAGATACCCATACAAGCTGGCTGGATAGCTCAGTGGTTGAAGTGTCTGGCTGTGGAGCCAGATGTTGGGAGTCCAGTTTGAAAATGGATCTCCCCTGTTAGTACAGGGGACTAGTGTCCAACACTATAGCCCCAACCCTGTTTTCTCCTAGGAGGCACAATGAAGAATTGAACTGCCAACCTCTGGCTCTGCAGCCAGATGCCCAAACCTGAAACCTCTGCCTTAGAATTCCCTGACCTGGATCCCATCAGAGAAGCTATATCCATTCACCCAAAGGCCTTATACTGTATACTAAAACTGCTCTAAAGCATGGCCTAATCTGCTTCCTCCAGACTGATCTATGGACTCAGCTTTGCCAAGACTAAACAATTAGACTCATACTTGCTGCAAAGCAGTAGTCACTGTTGTAGACAATTGGTATATAACTGTCTCTTGAGTTTCATTACCTATACATCATTTACTGCAGCCTGTGACAAGATTACAATGCAATCTGTTCCTGTGCTATTTCACCTTGTCTGTTTTGAGTTGAGCTTTAATTATAGGCCACACAACATCTGTGCAAACCAAGAAGAGTTGTGGTTATAGAGAAGCATTGACATTTGACCAGTTTTTATGGCTTGATTCCATGCATGTCAGCAATGTCAGGTCTACAATCAGCAAATAGATTTAGGGGGAGGCTATACTGGGAAAGGTTTCACATAAAAATAACTTTGCGACTGTTTTCTTTGTGGCATTCCTTTAAACAGTCTGGAGCACTTTTTAGATGTGTTTGCATTACGCAGTCGTAGCTCCACAAACGTACGGTATGATGGATTCTACCAAATGTATCTAGTCAGAAGAAATTTCCTCTAGGCCGAATGAGGCTTATGCAGGAGTTATTTGTAAGTACCTGACAGATCATTACAGGTCTTGGTGGATGATGTTGTGACATCACAGATTATGTAATAATAATACTCTTAGAATGTCACAGCTGGAAGAGATCTTATGGATCATCAAGTCCAGTCCCTGTCAAGGAGGAACAATTGAACTCCCAATCTCTGGCCAGACCTAAACCACTGAGGTCTCCAGCAGATTACAAGTAAGCCAATGGCATTTGAAATGTCTTCTAGGGATTGTTTCTGTAATAATACTGAAGGTAAGTGTGGCATTCACCCTTGTGCCCCTTGCTTGACCGTCAAGACTCTGAGCACACGAAGGCAAACAATCCCCTCTTTTACACTGCTGCCACCAGGTGATCACTAAATCACTATTACTTCAGGAAGATGAAGATTTGGTCCACACTTCAAGGTCTTTTAAATAAAACGTTTTTATTTATTGATTACAGATTGATAGTGATTCATAAATATCTTCTTTAGGTAAATTTATTATTAACAACAATCTTCTATTCGCCTTTGGGGGAGCGGAAGATCTTCTGCCTGCCACAATCTCACTGGGTGAGAGACAGTAAGAACTGTGGCTGGGCTGTTGTCAACTGCCATCCGGAGTTTGGCTCTATCTCCCTCCGTTTTCCAGGACTAGGCCCTGCTACTCCTGATTGCCTCACCCCCCCTAACATCAGCCACCTGGCTTAGGGTGAGTGAAGGCTTTTAAGCCGAAGGTGTTCTCAGGGCCTCACCGGACCAACATTCCTGCCTTTGGGGGAGCGGAAGATCTTCTGCCTGCCACAATCTCACTGGGTGAGAGACAGTAAGAACTGTGGCTGGGCTGTTGTCAACTGCCATCCGGAGTTTGGCTCTATCTCCCTCTGTTTTCCAGGACTAGGCCCTGCTACTCCTGATTGCCTCACCCCCCCAACATCAGCCACCTGGCTTAGGGGGAGTGAAGGCTTTTAAGTGTGGAAGGCTGTGGGGGGGGGAAATATTGGGTGTTGGTTAGTGAGAGTGAGTTGTTTGTCCCGCTCCCTGGCTGGCTGGTCGCCATGTTGGATCTCCAGGGGACGGGACTTTTTCTAAGACTGCTTCACTCACTCTCCCTTTCTTGGACCATCTGCAAAGACGCTCTGCCCCCACACAAAGGCCAGCGACTGAAACAACTTGGCTCACCTCCACGAGTAATACTCTTACTCCTCCTTCAACATCATCTTTAACACCAATATTCAAAATAACATCGAAACAGACATTGTTGAATGGACAAGGTTGTGTGGAGGAGGAGGGAGGATCAGGATTATATATGGGGCTTTAGTATGTGATTTCTCAATAATTTATTTTAATGTTACACAGGGGGTTCATAATTTTGGGATTTTTATTTTTATTTTTTGTAATTTTCCTGTTTTATTGCATATATTTGATTCATGTACCTGCTTTGTATCTAAGCTTGTTTGGTTTATTAATTTAGGTTAATTGGTCTCTATTTTTCTTTTTCTTTCTCTTGGATATGGAGTGGAAGGCCTGTTCGCCCAGCAGGGGATCTTTTAACATCCCTGTGATCACGGGTAGAGGGAGATATGGCATTGGCACAGTCCCTACTCGTGTCAGTAGAACGATGGACAGATGTTTGAAAGCTGTTCATTGTTCTGAGACTGTGACCAAACCCCAATATCGAGGTAGCCGGATCAGCCAGCCCTCCACTCTAAATCTGGTACTGTTGAATGCCAGGTCTGTAGCCAACAAACCCCAGCTGATTTATGACCTTATCCTGGAGGAGGATGCAGACCTGGCATGCATAACCGAGACGTGGATTAATGGGGAGGGGGGTCCTCCTCTGGCTCTCATCTGCCCGCCCGGTTATGCTGTCCAGCACCAGGGTAGACTGGAGGGGCGGGGCGGGGGAGTAGCCATTGTCTACAAATCCAACTTAGAGGTTACTAGGCGCTCCTTGGTGGTAAAGCCAGGTCTAGAGGCACTCCACGTGTCGATAGGGGCTAGGGATGGTATCAGGATTTTGCTGGGTTACCGCGCTCCCTGCGACCCAGCCACTTCCCTACCGGAGCTGGTCGACTTTGTCTCCGCGGCATTGTTGGGATCCCCGAGGCTTTTGGTCTTGGGTGATTTCAACGTGCATGCGGGGGCAGAGACCACAGGGCCAGCTCTTGAGTTCTTGGAAACCATGGCTTCCTTGAACATGTCCCAACATGTCATCAGCCCCACCCATGTGGGTGGCCATACGTTAGACCTGTTTTTTTCCACCAACTGGAGCGAGTGTGGTCTGGTGGTGACTGACCTCGTGTCGGTCCCCTTGTCATGGTCAGATCACCACCTAATAAAATGCAACCTCTCAGTGGCACTCCCCCCTCACAGGGAGCAAGGACCTATTTCTATGGTCCGACCTCGAAGGCTACTGGACCCTGTTGGATTCCAGGAGGCCATGAGAGGTGTTCCAGCTGACCTGGCTGGCACTCCTGTTGAGGCTCTGCTTGACAGCTGGTCCATCGCTGCCACTAGGGCTATAGACACGATCGCACCTAAACGCCCTCTCTGGCTCAGAGCTCGGCCTGCGCCCTGGTTTAACCAGGAGCTCCGAGCGATGAAGCGACATAGGAGAAGGCTAGAGCGTAGGTGGAGGAAGAACCCGACGGATTACAATTGGACAGCTGTCAGGGTCGCAACTAACCTTTACCTGACTAAGGTAAAGGCTGCATGTAGATCATTCTTCGCTAACCGGATAAGCGAAGCGTCCAACCAGCAGGCGGAGTTATTCCGTATAGTGTGCGACCTATCTGGAACTGGTTCAGGTGATAGGCCTCCCCCTAGTTTTTCCCCTGACCAGTTTGCAGCCTTTTTAAAATCTAAAGTGGAGGCCATCCGCCGGGAGCTCTCTCCATTTTTAAAACCAGTGAGTCGAGCAGAGATGTCCAGCGCTCCGTCTTACCCAGTGACTTTCGATTCTTTTCAGCCTGTAATGCCTGATTCCATCTCCAGGATGCTTGACCGCTGCCGAGCCACCACCTCCTCCTTGGACCCTTGCCCGGCCTGGTTAATCAAAGCAGCCAGGCCGATAACAACAGAATGGGCCACAGTAATAATAAATGAGTCTTTCCTTGAGGGTAGATTTCCATCCGCCCTCAAGGAGACACTCATTAGGCCCATAAGAAAGAAACCTAGTTTGGCAGCGGAAGAAATTGGCAATTATAGGCCTGTCGCCAATGTCTCTTTCATGAGCAAAGTGGTTGAGAGGGTGGTGGCCGATCAGCTTCAGGCTCACCTGGACGAAACGGATGCCCTGGATCCATTTCAGTCGGGCTTCAGGCCGCGCCACGGTACTGAGACGGCATTGGTCACCCTGTACGATGACCTGCTGAGGGAGGCCGACAGTGGCAAAATCTCCCTGCTGTTCCTCCTCAACATCTCGGCGGCCTTTGATACCATCGACCACGGTATCCTCCTGGGGAGGCTCTCTGAGTTGGGAATTGGTGGCTTGGCACTTGCCTGGCTCCGTTCCTTCTTGGGGGACCGTCCCCAGAGAGTACAGCTTGGGGAGAGCATCTCGGCCCCGTGGAGTCTCAATTGTGGGGTTCCACAGGGGTCGATTATCTCCCCAATGCTGTTTAACATCTATATGAGGCTGCTGGGTGGGGTCATTAGGGGATGTGGGGCTTTGTGTCCTCAATAGGCTGATGACACCCAGCTCTATATCTCCTTTTCACCAACTGCAGGTGATGCTGTCCTTTCCCTTCAGCGTTGCCTGGGGGCCGTACTGCAATGGATGCAGGAGAACGGACTGAGGCTGAATCCGGATAAGACGGAAGTTCTGAGGGTGGGTGCCCCCGTGGTAGGTGGCTTGGGTGGCTCTCTCACATTTGGGGGGACCACCTTGGCCGCGAAGAGTGGCGTCCACAGCCTCGGCATATATTTGGACCCAACGCTCACCATGGAAACTCAGGTGGCGTCGGTAGTCCGCACTGCATTTTTCCATGTTTGGCGGATTGCCTGGCTGTGACCCTATCTTGACATGGGGGCGCTCACTACCTTGGTGCATGCGCTCGTAATCTCAAGATTAGATCACTGTAACACGCTCTACATGGGGCTGCCTTTGAGGCTGACACGGAAACTTCAGGTGGTGCAGAATGCGGCGGCCAGGCTCCTTACAGGAGTGAGAAAATATCAACACATCTCTCCAATGCTGGCCGCATTGCATTGGCTACCCATCTGTTTCCGTGTCAACTTCAAAGTTTTAATGCTTACTTATAAGGCCCTAAACGGTTTAGGACCTCGATATTTGGCGGAACGCCTCCTCCCACCAAGGTCTACCCGATCACCCGCACGAGTCAGGATGTGAGGCTGAGGAGCCTGATGCCAAGAGAGGCCCAGAAGGAGAAGACACGAAACCGGGCCTTCTCGGCGGTGGCTCCTCGCCTCTGGAACAATCTCCCTCCGGCGATTCGCGCGACCCCCACGCTGGGCACCTTTAAAACCCAATTAAAAACATGGCTGTTTATTCAGGCCTTCCCTCCAGCCAACTCTTGATTTTTTCTTACTTTTCCTTTTTATCTTTACTGCTGTTCTTGTTTATTATGTATTTGTCTATGTTTTATTATTTGATTTTATATTTGGAAGCCGCCTAGAGTGGTCCGGTGGGCCAGATAGGCGGGGTATAAATTAAATAAATAAATAAATAAATAAATAAATAAATAAATAAATAAATAAATAAATAAATAAATAAATAAATAAATAAATAAATATTTGATAATACACTCTTACTTCTAATCACCTCTCAGATTTCCCCAAACTCCACACTCTCCTTCTCCACTCTCTCACTCTGACTCTCTGACTCTGACTCTTTATTACATTTCTCTCGGCTCCACATCTCAGCAACATGAATATGCATGAACAATTAACATAACAAACATGAACCATTGACATAATAATGGGGAACGCTGCTGACCTCCCCCCTTAAATATGTTTATTTGGGAGGGGAAACACATTTTTCCTCCTAAGCAAACAGGCACACTTGCATTTAACTTTACTTACCATATAACACATTTAACATAACAATTAGTATACCTTATACTCTAAACATTTCACTACTATTCAACAATATACTTTACCTTATCATTTACATTTAACTTTTCAACCATACAGAAATCACAATTATGAAACTTTTATACAAATAATTAAACTGTGAATTATAGTCCATTTCAGTTTATAATAAAAGTCCTTGAATCATTCTTCACATTTCTGCCCATCAATTCAATTTTTCATCACATTACAAACAGAACATTTATAATATAATATCAGCTTGGGTTATCCACTCCCATCAGTCATCGGGCTTTCGAGGCACGATCTGAGTCTCTGTTGCAAAGGCAACATTTGCAAAGTCCAAGTCTCTCACTTTTTCGTAGTAGTCTGGCACGCCGTGGACTGATCCGGATGTTGTCATCTCCTTCCACTGGACACACCTCTGCTGGCACTCAGGAGTCCCTCTGTCAACCACTGGCTCCTTCCTCCACAACCTTTTCCATCGACTGGCGGTCATCGGCCACTCAGTTGTCCATAGGATGTCGTCTGCTGGTCATTTTATAGTGACATCAGCTTTAAGTCTGACTCGGGGCTTCACTTGCTCAGCTAGGAAAAGTGTAGGCAGTTCCTTCTCCTCCTCCTGAATATCTTTAGATGCATCCCTTTTTAAGGCACCAGGGCTTACATCTTCCTTCTTCTGTATCACATAATTGACATTGTTCAATTTTGTCACTACTTTATAAGGATCCTCCCAAGCTAATTGTCACTTGAGACCTTTGTTTGGCCTAAGTAAAAAACTTCATTTTCAGGCCTAAAAGTTCTTTCACAGGCTTTCTTGTCATACCAGGACTTCTGCTTAGTCTGGGCAGCCCTTAAGTTCTTTCTGGCTATCTCTAGAGACCTTTGTAGGGTGTTTTGCAACCTGTGCATATATTCTACCACTGACTCTGGGTCACTTTCTCTATGTTCTTCCCAGTTCATGCAGAGCAAATCTAAAGGTTTGCGTATCTCCCGTCCTAGCAGCAACTCAAAAAGACTGAATCCAGTGCTTTCCTGCAGAATACTCCTAGAGGCATATAGTAAGGGTTGTATTTTGCAGTCCCATTCATTTGGATTCTCTGCTACATAAGCCTTAGGCATGCACACTAATGTGCCATTAAATTTTTCAATTAGTCCATTAGTGTCAGGATGATATGGTGTAGAGTTTATTTGGGTAATCCCACAAGCCTTCCATAACCTTTTTATCAGTTTGGAGGTGAAGCTTGTTCCCAAATCACTGACTATTTCGCTAGCAAATTCCAATCAGCTTATGTAATTGATTAAGGCATCTGCCACCGTGTCAGTTTCCATGTTACGTAAAGGAATTGCCTTGGGATATCTGGTGGCAAAATCCATAATGGTCAGTATGTATTTATTTCCCCTTCTGGTGGCTTTAGGTAAGGGACCCACCTGATCAATTCCCAGCCTTTGGAATGGGGTACAGATGACTGGCAAATGACATAATTTGGCTTTAGTCCTGTCCTGCCCTGTCCCTTGTCTCTGACAGACATCATAAGTTTTGCAAAAATAGGTAATCTGTTTACCCATACCTGGCCAAAAGAAGTTCTGGGCAACCCTTCTTTTGGTTCGAGTGATCCCCATGTGAGCCCCAAACAAACTACTGTGAGCTTGATTTATGATATTCTCCCTGTATTTATTAGGGACCACTAATTATTTTCGGGGTTCCCCCTTTCTTCTGTATGGGGTGGCTAACGTTTCCCTATACAAAAGGTCTTTATGCCTGCAAAATCTCTCAGGGCATTCAGGAGACAGTTCAGTGGGTGTTATGGCTGCTTCAAAGCAACCCCCCAAGCTAAAGTCTTCCTTCTGCTCCTGGGCAAAATTATTTTTATTTGGACTCTTCAGTACTACCCTGGCCTTCTCTTCCTGTTGTTTTGTTGAGGTAATTTTTATTAAAGGGCTTCTTATTGTCCCAGTTTGGTCTGTTAACTCTTAGCTCTGAGAATCTGGGGTTCTTGTACTCATTATTATAATCTGCCTGTTCACCTGCTTCTAGTAGATTTTTAGGATTCTTGTCCCTAACTAAATAGTGCAATTCCCCAGGTAATATGGAGTAAAATTGTTCTAACCCAATCAAATTATTCATTTCTTCTAGAGAAGTGATCTCCTCCTTTTCCATCCACTTCTCAAGACATTGCAGCAATTTAGCTCCCAACTGTGAATAAGATTCCTCCTGCTTTTTAGTAAGAGAGTGAAATTTTCGCCTCAGGTGTTCAGCGTTAATACAAGAATGAACCATCTTTTTATATGCCTCAGAATCTCTGGCCTTCTCTAAGGACATCTGTGAACGTAACTCAGCTAAATCTCCACTTATCTGCGCTCTCAAAACCATCATACTTTCATCATCTCGAATTTCGAAGTCCCAGCAGGCGTGCTCAAAAGCAATGAGAAAAGATTCAGGACAGTCCCATCTTTTATATTGGGGAAACTTCTTAAGATCAATTTTTGAGAGAATTCCCCCTCTAACACTGTTGTTATTGTTAAGGTTATTGTTTGGAGCAGAAATTTCTAATTGTCTCATGTAATTGAAAATCCATCTCTTTTTGTCTTAATTCCATTTCTTTTTGTCATAATTCCATTTGTCTAGCCTCAGCTTCAGGTTTTTCTCTGATTTCTAGTTGTCTTTATTCCTGCTCAATTTGTCTGGCCTCTCGCTCAGCTTTGAGCTGTAGTTCCTTAAATTCTAATTCCTTGGCTTTTAGCATAAATTCCTGTTCCAGCTTCCATTTTTCAAACTCCTGGGAGCTTAATTCCTTTTGTTCCTCTGAGGCACCTCATCACTTTCCTCCTGTTCTATCTGAGTTAAAGGGTCACTGTTTCCCTCTATTTCTTGAGGTAAAACCTCAGCCTCAGGACTAGTATGTTTGGGAGGCATTTTTACTTCTGGGATGTTTAGTACACAGTGTTTACTGATTTTAAAAGGACCTGTCTTTCTTCTTTTACTTCCAGTCACTAAAATAGCTCTACTTCAAGCAAAGGCCTTCTCCTCTATTCCCTCAGATCTGCTCTGACCCCTGGCTTCTGCTTTTCTCACAAGCATTCTCTAAATTCTTAGAGCCTTGAGCCTTAAGCTAGCCTACTGGGTCTTCAAATCATGAGGTAAAATTACAAGAATTTTCTTTCAGAGTCGTTCCCTAACTTAGACCCTCCAGATCTGGATTCAGAAGCCCCCATCACTAAGCTTTTCTCAAAAGCTCTAGTGAAGAACCAAACTTCTTTGCCACAGACCTATGTCTATGAGGTACCCTTGAATCAAGAAAATTCTTTTTAAATTCAGGCTTGACTAGAGTTCTTTGAATCCAAACTCAGGCTTCACTGGATTCCTTCATATCCCGCCACTGGACACCAATTGTGGCGTTCACCCTCATGCCTCTTGCTTGACCATCAAGACTCAGAGCACACGAAGGCAAACAATCCCCTCTTTTACACTGCTGCCACCAGGTGATCACTAAATCACCATTACTTCAGGAAGATGAAGATTTGGTCCACACTTCAAGGTCTTTTAAATAAAATGTTTTTATTTATTGATTACAGATTGATAGTGATTCATTAATATCTTCTTTAGGTAAATTTATTATTAACAACATTCTTCTATTTGATAATACACTGCTAATCACCTCTCAGATTTCCCCAAACTCCACACTCTATCTCCTTCTCCACTCTCACTCTGACTCTCTGACTGATTCTCACTGACTCTCTGCCTCTGCCTCTGCCTCTTTATTACATTTCTCTTGGCTCCGCCTCTCAGCAACATGAATATGCATGAACAATTAACATAACAAACATGAACCATTGACATAATAAAGGGGAATGCTACAGTAAGGAAGAGGAGTGAGTGAGTAGAGTGCAGTGAATAACAAATTCACCTTCTAGTCCTGGATAATTCTTTATCGAGGGCTCTTCAATCATTCTGGTTTGGGGCCAGTATTAAGTAAACTCATTCCAGATTGTTTTCTGTATGTTGGATGGAGAGTCACTGGAGAGAGATAGAAACCAGTTAAGTAGCAATACTTATTATTAATTTTCAACTTACAAGACAGGCATTGCTGGGTGGAATTTAAAACAGTATGATAGGTGGGACGGTGAATTCAGAAAAGATGAGGTGGACCAAAGAAGGGAAAGCGAGATGGCTATTGTCTCAACATTACTGTACCTTGTCACCTAAATATTCTCATATTTCTCAACGTCTTGCACTCCATAGACCTTTTGCACACTACACCCATTTCCAACTAAGACATTAACCTGGCTTCAACATCAGCTATGTGGCTTTGGGACATTATAAACAACATATAATTTTGGAGCTGCCCACAAGAACTTGATGAACAACCTTGAAGAAGATGATTTATCAGCAAAAGTTCACTGTTATATATAACAGTGAACTTTTGCTGATAAATCATCTTCTTCAAGGTTGTTCATGGTTGTTATATATATATTCTTAATGATCAATTAAAGGTATCACCTATTCCTGCATTTGCATTGAAACACTTTGTAGGATTTCAGTCAAAGGATTAATACAAACTTACCAGTAGACCAGGTCCACCTAGCTCATCCTAGTTCCCGCATGTGGATGAAAGTGTGGCTTAAATCTGAAGAGGAGAATAATATTGATTTTTGAAGAATTTCTGATCACAGGGAAGGCCCATGGTTTGTGACTGCTCTCATCTTCAGATGAGATGGGATGAAGGTGGATGGGATAGCCTACTTGGATTGATCCTTGGACTGAACCCCTGAATGGATTTCTATAAAGACAATGCAAGCAGAGGGCATTGTTTTGTTTCATGTGCCAAATAGTCAGTAGATGGCACAACACTTTGAGTTCCCAAATCTCAGCATGGGTTCAGGACCAGCGTCCAGGGGAAGAGCCTCCAACTTGACCTGAGATGAAGTGAGTCTAATTTTTGAAGGGCTGAATCAGTTTCTGAGCCGAATCTTCTGTTTGATGAACATCTTCACTCTTGGTCCTCTACTCAGTCTACAAAGCCTAGACTTTTCTTTTTAAGATGGGATAATCCAAACTGCACCAAAATGTCCAAAACTACTCATGCTGTAGATTTAGATAAAGGCACTGGGTGATTGTTTCCAACCCCTTTCCTAAGAGTGTCTAACTTGGATATCTTGCCAGCCTCTTAACACTGAGTTGATTGTCTCACTGAACTGTAATCGCAGCCACTTCGCCCCTTATTCACTGACAAAAAGAAATCTCATTGGTCTATATCTGAATAAGCTGCTATTTTCCACCCATAGTGAGTATTGATCTGGACTGGTGTACAATGAGACTTGTTTCCCATATTGTTGCCCATTCAGTCATTTGTGAAGAATTCTATCTAGAGCTCTCATAGCTAGCGTTCTCGCTGAATGACTTGGCCTTATCTGAAGACTTAACTCCCAATCTTTTATGAATCTTAATTAATACTGGTCCCAGTACAAATCCTTAGAGAACTTCGGTGCTGAGCTGACTCCTCTTAATTGTAGGAAACTGTTTATTCCTCTCTGTTATGTCCCAGATTTTTAACCCTTTACAGAGAGAGGTGTACAGTGATCTGTCCTTTCCCCACATGACTACAGTTCTCCTTTCAACAATGCTGGGGTTAGGAGTGCTAGACCCCTGTGTAATTCAAAATCCCTGTATCACTCTTATGCCCTGTATAACTCTTTTCTTGCTCACCCACCCATGTCTATGATGTGCAGGTTTGAGGAGAAGAAAACCTTTCTAAAAGACAGGTCCTGTGAAGTGCAACAAGTATAATTAATTAGTAAAGACAGCAAAGAAAGAGAGGAAGAATCCTGGTTGACATGTAAGGAGGATTCTCATGTTATACATACTCATTTGCAAAGAGCAGCAACCTGCACCCCACAAACTCTTACCTCTTGCAGAACTGTTTGATTCAAGCCCCATGAATCCCCCCCAATCGTGGCACAACTGCTCTTTGTTGTTTAAGGAGAGGAGACATGAGGTTGGGCAGAGCAGGGCAAAGGAAATCCCAGGAAGAAAACTGTACGTGTGTATGACAGTTTTCAGTGCAGCAGTAAGGACTGCCCTTTTCTTGAAGGGGCAGTCTCTAGTGCCATACAAACACTATGATCCTTCCTTTTATAGTTTGCATGCAGCTTGCAGTTTGCTAGCTAGCTCTGCCTAGAGACCATTAATTAGAATCTTGACACTTCAGGCTTAGCTAGATGGACCAATCCACATTCCAGCAAAGAGGTCTGTAATGAGCCCACTGTGTTCAAACCAGTATTTGTTGAATATTTATTAATTGGAATAGTTATTCATTTATCAAAAAAAATATCTTCATAACCAAAACTGTGCTGCTAAGACCCATGCAATTTAAAGGAAAAGTGTACTAAGTTTACTAAAGGGCTTTTAAGAAACCACATTTTTAAAAAAAACATACACATACTGTATGCTCACACAAGTTCTTTTGAAATTGTGACAAAAATTCCTATTCTTTTGTTTCTGACATCTGACACACAGTACAGTAACAGATAATTTAAGTCAAGACAGTCTTTCAGCCTTGACATATCAGCTAAATAGACTACGCTGTGGTACAGTGCTGGTGCCATTTTCCAGAGTGAACGTTTTCCAAATAGTGGGGATGAAGGAGTTTGATTTGGGCAGGTGGATCCATGTACTTGCCTGAAACTGGGAGTCAGCCAAACCTGAAATGCCTTTCAGTTGCTGAGAAATGTACCTGCAGGTGTGAGCTCTTTAAAAAAATGCAATTGGCTAGCCACATGGAATATAGCTAGGGTATGTGAGTGTTGAAGTCAATTGATTCCTTCCTAGGTTATCAGAATCATTCACAACTGGGAGGAGTGAGCTTTTAGATGGTGTAATATTGTACCCCACAGAGCATGTTGTATAGGTGTGGCATGAGGGTCTGCATGGATGGCTTCTCTTTGGCAGTACTAAACGGTTTTCTCATTCCTTTGGTTCTTCACCATTTTGGTGAACAAAAAAGAGCAGCACATCACTTCCATCTTCATCATAAGACTTCTCAGCATTAAACTGTTCAATATTTATTTGTTTGTTTATTTATTTATTTATTTGCTTGCTTGCTTGCTTGCTTGCTTGCTTGCTTGCTTGCTTGCTTGCTTGCCACTTTTCTCCTAAAGGATCCAAGGTGGCTTACAGTATTAAAATAAACAAAGTTAAAAGCCACTGATCTTAATCTCCGGGTAGGCTAAATTTTCACAGTAATGATACTGAACTACAAGGGCCTCCATGTGTAGCAAAATAACAGAGAAACAGGCCTGTCCACCTGAGTCCTGGATAAAGGCATGCATGAAGGCTTCTAATCGGGTCCACAAACCAAGACCCAGAGCAGTCTGCAAAGCAACCATGGGCCAGTTATGCAGTCACTCTCATCGTCAACCACCACTGGCTATTTTGGTAGGGCTGGTGAGCACTGCACTCTGAAGGCAAAGCAACACAGCTCAGCCAGCAATCAGTTCCTGTTCCCACTGATGGACATACCCTTCATGACATTCAAATGACATTTTAGCCTTTTACCTTTCACATAGTGATACTCTGCCCCTATTCTCTTCTGCTTGACGTGAACATGAGTATGTGTCTCCTTCAGACGCTTCCCCCTCCCTCACGTTCTCCTGGCACAAAAGTTTCAATTGGTTTTGAAATTGGTGGCCATTGTGTCCCCAGGAGTCTATTCAACCAGCTATAACTGGGGGGGTGGGGTGGGAAATGGAGTGGATAATTTCTTTGTTTGCTCACTGGCATTACTGATGTTGCTAGCACAGTTCTGAGATTGGGTTTGTTAATTAACTGCCACTGTAGAGTCTACAGGGAAAGGTGAAAGACTGTTTAGCCCAGTTGCAGCCAAGCACTATATTAATAAAACATGTGACTGCTACTACTAGCGATGTTTCTGAGTTAGAACTCCTGAACAGTTGCTACAATAGCAAAGAAAACGGAATACCATAAATGATGGGAATTACATTATTTTCAATCCAGTTGATGAACACGCTGTACGCATTTCATAGATCTCCCTGTTTTTGAACTTTGGTGGCCTCTATCAACCAATTAGGCCAGGGTGTTGTTGGATTTTACCCTGCATGTTAGGGCCAACCATGGAAGCAGTTTTTGCTGTTTGTGAAAGCCATGTGATCGGTAGCACACGGTGCTTGTCCAACTAGGGCATGGATTTAAACCTGGCTGCCAAGCTGTGAGTTTGGGCATGCTGCTGGCACAATCAATAGCCCTTCTACACTTAATGACTCAAGATTCTGCTCCTAGTTTTCTATTCCAGCTTCTATTCAGGAGCCTTGTAGTGCTGTGGTTGAACTGCAGTACTGCAGTCAAAGACTGTGCTCATGACTGATTCCAGGTTCAGGTTGGCAGCTCAACATTAACTTAGCCTTCCGTCTTTCTGAGATCAGCAAACTGAGTGCCCAGCTCACTGTGGTGAGGGGGTGGGCACAATGTGTAGCCTGCATAATTAAATGGTAAACCACCTGGAGAGTGGTTTAAGCACTACAGGGCGGTATATAAGCAGCCCACATTTGCTTTTCGCTTTCTTTAGCTCAACAGTCCACAAGTCCTGCTTTGTTTGTGCCTAAGCCCTTTAAATGCTTTCTCACATTATGCTTTGTTCCCTACTGGTAACACAACAGTTCCTGCTGGTAATAAGACCATTTGATGAACAGATAATGCAGTTCTCTGGCAGAAGCTCTCCAGGGAGTGCTGTTTCAGTTTGGGTCATAAGCATATATTGATACATCAATGTGTAATTCTCAAAGAGAGATGTCAGGAAGACTTTACTGTTTATTCAGTGGAGAACTAGGGTTGCCATTTCAGCAGCATCATTGTTCCTTAGTCAAAACCTTCTACCAGATGCTGGGTCCATGTGATGTCACTGGGATCGGGCGGACAAAACTCAGGAAAGAGTTTGAATACTGCACTGGCCCAGGAGGTCCTTCTATGGCCATTAAGCCACACTACCCTGTTTGCCCCCAGGATGGATGAACCCAGGCACATGAGTTGTGGTTAGGACTATAGAACCAGCCTAGCAAATGTTTTAAGTTTTAATTTGTGAACTGCCCAATGTAGTGTTTGCATTAATGGGGTGGTAAACAAACAAACAAACAAATAAATAAAAAGCCTCCTGTTCATTCATCATCTGCAAATAGTGACAGATGCCCAAGATGTCAAGATCTCTTATGGAGACCAAGATAATGGTGAGTGATGGTGAGCTGTGCAAAGGGATATAGAGGAGCTCTTTTCTCTAGGTCCTAGGTTCCCAACCTTTGTTACTCGGATGTTTTTGAACTGCAACTCCCAGAAACCCCAACCAGCACAGTTGGTGGTGAAGGCTTCTGGGAGTTGCAGTCCACAACTCCTGAGTACGCCAAGGTTGAGAACCAGTGCTCTAGGAGATCAGTCTTAGGTGAACCTGTGGAGCACAGCAGAGCTGGGATGCAAGGATATTTCACTGCAGTACAATCTGATTGCAACCATATACTTTTTTAGTAAAACATTTGGACAGTTAAACAGTTTATAATTCTGAGCAGAGACACATATTATTGCAAGTCATTTTTGATGTCCCAATGTCTGACCCTCCTTCTGCCTCAAACAGTTGTTTCAGGCTTTCTTAAATCTTTTTTTCAAGGGTCTCATATGTTTAATCATTGCTAGAAACTTCTTGTGGAAGATCCAAGAATCCATGAGTGGTTATTGACTGCATCCCATAGAGATCAGCTCAACTTGAACAGTTTGTGATGGTTTCTGGTATTAAGGGGATAGATCTAGTCTCTGAAGGTCTCAGGGTCTGTGATATGGAAAGTGGTGCCATCTGGGTTGGGTGTTTTGACATTCATAGACACTACATTTCCCATTCCTCTGGCAGTACTAGAGATACAAAATACATATGGAAATATAGCATAGCCATCCAGAACCACACTGTGGGCTAAAGTTCAGATTGTGGATGGCGCTACCTTGAAGTGAAAGACTATAGAAAACTCAAAACTCAAATCTTCTGAGTATCTTTTGTGGGGAGGGCAAAAAAAAGGGGGGGATGCAGATTTAGTAGAGATGCTATTTTCATAGCATCCTGTAATAACTGCAGTGTGACAGAGCCCAGGCTTTAGTTCCTTTGATACTGGTTTCCAATTTCATGAAATGCTTATATGCAAGCAATAGCTCGCATTTGTGAAATCAGATCCTGAGATTCTGAGACCTGACTGTGAACATCTTTTCCCCCAAAGGGAAAGAATAAGACACCTCTGTAAGCAAAGTATGCAGCCAATTAATTAATAAGAGGAGAGGGCAAAGCACAATACTTAATTAACACAGCTGAGCACTTAACATTTACTGAGCAAGCTAGCAATTAAGTACGCAACCTGTAGAGAGGAGGCAACAAACTGCAGCAAATGGCTGTTCTTTTATTCCAAAGCGCTCCTGAACATGACTGTAGAGGAGGAGCAGTGCCAGCAGTGTTATGATCCCCCAGTGAGGATTTGGGAAAATTATTGTCGCCCTTTAGAAATGTAAATGTACATGGAGGTCCTTGTCCAACTTGGCCAGTGGCAATGCTTATTGGGAGTGTGTGGTTTTTTGTTTGTTTGTTTGTTTCTTTTTTACTTTCAGAAGCCCTGAGTTTCCCCAGGATCTTTCCATTCCATCAAAGACCTAAAAAAAAAAAAAGAGCAACAAAGCCTAAGGAACAATGTCATCCTGATAGGTGAGGGTCTGTTCTCCACCTTTTGACTCCTCAGCAAATAGTTCACCGTTGTATGTCCATGCTTTTCAAAGAAAACCCTCATTTTATTACACCACTAACTTTTTTGGTGAATAAAATTATAACATAGGCAATTACCAAATGTAATTCACGGCCCACATAATTATACAGCTGCCAAATCAATGGCTGCAGTTGAAAATTGACTCCTCATTTGTAGGCAAGGTGCTTACAATGTTTCCTTCCATCCACTCAGCCTGTTAATTGCCCACTGTTGTGTATGAACATTGCAGGAACATCCACAAACAGGGACAGACCATAAATCTGTGCATGGTTTAGCATGGCACAGAATTCTGCCACAAAGAAATCTGGTACTGTACATAGAATTTTTTCCCTATAGTGTCAAAAGTGTGCTTATCACAACAATACACCCACAACAAAAACACACTGATCACCATAGTCACCCATCTCCTGAAAAGGACAAAAGCTGGTCTCACAGCCATAAATACTCAACTCCCAAACACACTGCACCAGAGCACAGAGTGCTGTCCTCTGAAGATGCCGGCCACAGAGACTGATGAAACGTTAGGAAGAACAACCTTCATAACACGGCCAAAGAGCCCCAAAACCCCACAACAACCAATAAAAATGGCTTTGGTCTTTACGTTTGTTGTTGATGTTGTTATTGTGATGTGCCATCAAGTCAGAACTGACTTATAGACCCTAATAGGTTTTTCATGGTAAGTGAGATATTTAAGTGGCTTTACTGATTCTGCTCCTCCAACAAGATTCGATGACCAAGGGAGGATTCAAACCCTGGGCTTCAGAGTCCTAGTCCACCACACACTGTGTACTCTGGCCTTTATATTAATGCATACAATAATTAGATGCTAGATTTAGATTTTTATCTAACCATAAGCCTTCCCCATTATGTATATACAGTATAGTGAATTTTGAAATGACTGAGCCTGGATAAGAAAAATTAAAGCCCCAGTTGAAACCAAAATAATCATCCACAATTAGCTACTACAGTGTCAAACAGAGTGAATCACATAAACTCCCCCCCCCCTTTCTGTACTACCAGCAAATGCACTTGAATTCTCACAGATAGGACTCACAGTGTCCTATCGTCCTTGAAAGAACTAATGCATTAGTTGTGTGTACTTGATTTTTGAAGGCCGAGTCGGCGCTCATCTCCACAGAAATGAAATTCTAACCAGATATTCTAGGTGTACTGTGTCAGAATCCAGAATTGAGGGCTTCCCATCTCAGTGCATTTTGAGCAAGAAATCAAACATTGGCCTAAAACTGGTGTGTGTGTGTGAAGAAGCAGGTTGGAGTTAAAGTTCAAGCATTGCTGGCATGCTTTCGGAAATGGGAAAGCCCAACATTTTAGTCTGTGGCACTGATCAATCTTGAGAAATCATTGTGTTTAAAAAGGCAGGGAAAATTACTCTCCAAACGAACAGTTCTCCTTCCTGGCAGGCCCCATCAGCAAGGTGCTTGGGAGACCAAATAATAAAGTGGTGGAGGAGGCATGACCACCTAGAATAAATGCATTTACAGATAAAAAGAAATCTCTTTGGAAGACGGTTAAACTTTCACTAAATGGAAAAGAACAAGTCTGTTCTCTAGAAATTGAGAGATGTGGCTGCCACCTGGAGAAGAGTCTAATTTCTAGGGAAGTTAAAAGCTAAGATTTCCTTTTCCAGCATTAAAGTGGAAATATATCTGAGTTTCAAAGACTCTTGCTGGCAATCAAAGCTGTCTTTCAAAAGTTGTATGCTAATTGCATTTTGGTTGTTATCTGCTGAAAGTGAGCAATATTTGATGGCGCTATTAAGGTAAAATATGATTTGATACACTCCTGGAATTTGCTCCTTGGCAATTATATTTGCATACCTAGCCAAGCAAAGACAAAAGGGGGCTCTTCCTTTTACATTTTTTCTCCCACTCCAATTTGTGCTATCCTTGTTACCAATTCAGCTTGCTTTTCTTGAGAGTAGCTGGAGATCATCCAAGCATGGCTTTCCAGCTTCACTATGCAGTAGTAAAACATTTTTTTTTTAATTAGGTAAAATCATAACTTTGTACTTTTTGAATCCTAGGCAATGTAACTAGCAATTTTATGTATGCTAGCTCAGTGGACGTGGTGGCGCTGCGGGCTAAACCGCAGAAGCCTGTGCTGCAGGGTCAAAAGACCAAGCAGTCATAAGATCGAATCCACGCGACGGAGTGAGCGCCCGTCACTTGTCCCAGCTTCCGCCAACCTAGCGGTTCGAAAGCATGCAAATGCAAGTAGATTAATAGGGACCACCTCGGTGGGAAGGTAACAGCGTTCCGTGTCTAGGTCGCACTGGCCATGTGACCACGGAAGATTGTCTTCGGACAAAACGCTGGCTCTATGGCTTGGAAATGGGGATGAACACTGCCCCCTAGAGTCGAACACGACTGGACAAAAAAAATTGTCAAGGGGAACCTTTACCTTTACCTAGCTCAGTGGGGTAGAGCAGCTGGATCTGGAGGCAGCGGGTGGGGGTTCAAATCCCCACTGCGCCTCCCAGGAGAGTGGCCATGAAGAAGTCACCTGGGATGTGTGTGGCTGATGGGGTCTCGTGCCTTGCCATCTGTGTGGCCTTGGGCAAGCTGCCCATACCCAGAACACTACCAGAAGAGGGCCTGGGTAAACCATTCTGAGTATGCGACACCTAGGAAATCCTGGGAAAGGCCAGAACAAACTTGACAGCACAGGATCATTATTAGTTGTGTTATCATTAGTATTAGTAATGACCGTAATCGTTACTTTTAAAATTTAATTGTCACTTTTAAAAATTACTTTTCACTCATTTTTAAAGGGATTTTGTAAGGCACTAATCAGGAACTTTTCAGGTTTTATACCAATCTATGTGGCATCAGTGTTGTCTCTTTTATTTTTCTAGCTGTCAGAACTGGCCACCAGAGTCAACCAGTTACTATTATTTCATCATCATCATCATCATCATCATCATCATCATCAAACTGCAGAGCTGGAAAATGAAGGGTCCCTCATTGAGAGCCCACCTCTTGTCAAGGAGGGACAATGGAAAATCAGGCTCCCAACCAGATGTCCAAACCATCGGAGTGATCCAAGAGTTTTTATGACTTTCTGGTGACAGCAGTATGATGTGTAATGAAAAAAAATGGTTGGTGAACTATGAGAGAAACAGTGACATCAACTTAGCTGCAGAGAAGCAATGGGTAACACCACATGTTCCTTTTAAAAAAGTAATGCCCTAAGCTCAGGTTTGCTTCATATTCTTCAGTGACCTCAAAGAAGCCTACACAGCTCTCTTCCTCCCCACATTGTCTTCACAACAGCCCTGTGAGGTAGGATGTGGAGCAAAGAACTGGCTCAAAGTCACCTACGGGTTCAATATTTCACTGGGGTCTGGAAGGAAGATCTCCCAGGTTAGAGTCCAAGTTCAAGCATTACCTGACACAGGCTCTGTGGTTTTGAACTTAACCTATACTGTATTATTGCTCTTTATTACTGTACACCTGATCTACGGATCAAATAACTGCATAAGACAAAACACTCATCTCACAGTATCTGAGTCTCTTTCAGGAATTTGAATTTTCCAAGTAAAAGAAATTTCACAACAAAATTTGCAAATGAACACAGAGGTATGTGATATATCCACAATATGAATGTGGTGCAGCCACCTAGTGCTGAACTTGTGACTATTGGCAAGGAGTAACGTTCTAATCTAGACACTACCATTGGGCAAAAAGAAAGCTTACTCCTTTTTTATTGCATTAGAAAACCTATTTGTGGATTGAACAGGAGGAAAAGGGTTACACATTTATTTACAAAAACTCCTGGAGTGGTCTTCCATGTTTGCAGCCATTATGAAGAAAGACCAAGTCACCTGCCTTTCTCTGTCTAGAAGGAGGAAGAAATAAATTAACCGCAGAGGAGTACGAAGGAAGGAAAGAGGCACAAGAGTGCCAATCTGCACACAGCCCAATGAAAGGATGAGGGACCCTTCACTATCTGTTTATTACTCACTCCTGGGTTTTTTGGTATTGGCTACTTGTGTTGGTGCTTCTTCCCTAGTCCTTTCATGTCTTTGCTCTTCCCCATGGTATTCCTTGGGACTAGAGGCCTTGATTGAGCTGTCTCCAATGTCTTAGCTCCATTGGAGTTGGGGTCTGAGTGGGTGGGGTTGGGCTAGGTGCTGCCTGCATAGGCCTGGTCTGCTGTACTGTAGGTTCCATATCTTGCTTGTTTCACAGTCCTCTTGCTCAACCTCAGTGGTCCTGATGGGTGTTGGAACTCAGAGACGAATGCTGTGGGGTAAAGCCTGTGTAATGATAGTATGGGAGGACCTCTGAGGCACTAAGAATCTTCAAGCTACTCTGGAGCATAACTCTTTATATCTTCCCCTTTTTCTTCCTCTTTGCGCTACTCCTCTCAGCTATTGCCTCTTCTCCTTTTATACTTCTGCTTTCTCCACTTCCCGAAGGTTCTCTAGCTTTCTTACCTCCTAGAGCTTGAGTTCCATGCAGCCAAAGATGATGCCTCAAGCGAGGGCTGTTTCGGGTAGAGCCCTGGTGAAGAATGCCATATGTAGCTCTCCTTCAGACTAACATCTGAAGGACTGTGGAAAGCTCTGAAATAAATTCTTGCTCTGGGCCAATGGCCACACCACACTCACATACTTTCTCTCAAGCAAGCAAGGTAAGGGCTCTACCATTGCACCTACATGGCTAGGTACAACTCAGGATGGATGGAGCTAGACTAGGAGTCCTGATGTCCCTTCATTGCATGCCAGGTAGATGAAAACAAAATGGCTGGGACATGGATGATCAGTGTGATGCCCAAGAGACATGTGGGCTTTCTTTCCTTACGTGTCCTCCTGTGGTCATGAGCAGACACTGGAGCCATTCCTAACCATCTCAGTGGGTTGCAAGTGGAAGCATGAGAAAAAGAAAAAGGTGTATAGAAGATGAAGGAAGGAAGGGAAGGAGAAAATGAAGGAGACAGATAAAAGGTCCCAGAATCCTCTAAAAATCGTTGATACTGTTTGTCTAGGGGTATTTGTGTGGGTGGGTGTGTAGATGATGTAAACTAAGCGTAGGGGTTGCTCATGTGAATCTGACAAGGGAAGCTGCAATGGTGGAAGAGTCCATTAAAGAGCAGGATGGGGACAAGGAGATCAAGCTGTTATATTGTGAAATTCTGGAGGCTGTGAGTGTAACAAAATATATCAGTCCCTTTGGTCAGGAGCCATTCTGCTTCTCTATCATGAATATTTGGGAAAATGATGAATTCTTTACAAAGGAAGTTTGAAACTGGGAAAAAACCCCAACATGTACATTTCATGTTCATGCATCATTTATTATAAAAGTAACACAGCGAACAGTCACTAGATGGTTAAAGGCAGCTTCATGGGTAGCTAGACCTGTTGCACTGCTCCTACCATCTCAGTTCCTCTGTCTCTTCCCACACTTCTCCTTCCTCCATCTCCTGTGTGGAGCTGCCCTGTGATGTCAACCTTTCTCTTTTGGGATATCTGATGAGCATCATAACATGCTATGGGCTCTCTTTCTCTCTTCTGTCCTTGCCCCAGGGCTGGCACACATGGACTTTCTGGTCCCTGCTACCAACCCTGATTTTCCCCCCTCCCTCTTCTTGATTCACACACACACACACACACACACACACACACACACACACACACACACACACACACACACACACACACACACACACACACACACACACACACACACACACACACAGAGAGAGAGAGAGAGAGAGAGAGAGAGAGAGAGAGAGAGAGAGAGAGAGAGAGAGAGAGATGAAAGTCACTGCCAGTATGTTTAAGGACTAGCACCAGAACCTCAAACATTAACTGAAACAATCTGAAAAACTTAGGTACTTCTGGGTTTAACAAAAGGGCTGATACCTGTAAGGCCCAAAATTGAATGAGACTCCTTCAAAAAAGGATCCAAAATGAAATTAATACAAAAGCGGCCCGCCCTGTACATCCTTAGTACTAATACCTCTGTATCCTCCCAAGAATTCGGCAACTGTTTTCCCTTGAGATAATGTGGATACCACAAGAGTACTTCCTGCACCACCTTATAGCCCAGGTAGCTTATAGTCTGAGCTGAACTGCATAGGCCAAGACGTCCTCTACCTATTCAATAAGTGGGTCTCTGAAGTATGTTCCGAGGCCTGGTTGGGTTTTCTTTTGACATACTCGTGGGTGGGGGGGGGGCGGATGGTAACTGTCAGAATCCCACACCCAGCATGCCAACTGTGGTATTCTAAGAGTTATCCTCCAAAACAGCTACATTTTCCAAAGTCTGCTGTAGACCCACTCTGAATGTTCTCCATTTCAAAGGAGACCTAGTCTGTTGTTTATGTGGCCATTAAATGAGCAGAACCACTTGAGACTGAGCAGGAAGTGGTAGAAATAGATGTACTGTAATTTTGCTGGGGAATTATTTTGCGGAAGGCATTTCCCCTTGACCCCAAAGCAATAAAAAAGGCCCCACTCACAAAGTGGACAATCAGAGTAGGTTGCCTGAAATGTACCCAATTCAAGTTTAAAAGGCAATTGTATTACAAGTACCTATAAATCTTTTGCATGGTAGAAAGGGTATGAAAGTGGGACCTTTCCAGCTAGTTACTATGTTGGCTTCTATAAATAAGTATATAAAAAGGGCACAAATACGTAAGTGTATAATGAGTGAATTCAGAATGAAGTGTATATATTTTTAAAAGGAAGCTTAGATGTTTACTCTTCCTGTAGCTTCCAATAGCTTTAATGACCTCATCAGTGTTTGGCATCCTATGGGAAATTAATAATCGTACTAGGCTTAATGGCCTGGGCCAGTGAACTTTTCCAAGCAGTCATTTCATGTGCTTTGATGATTGTAGCTTCATTACTGAATGCAGAGGACAATCTTTTCTGCATACAAATAAACACTCCTTTGGCTCATGCTTACCAACTTTAATGCATCCTTATGGAAATAAGCCCTTCCAAATGTAGATTAAAGAAATCCATATCCAAACACTGAGAAAGCCGTTGATCTTAGGAGGTGCCTCTTGTACCACCATCAAATGCCTCCATCTTCTATTCTCTTCCTGTTAAACATCTTAGGGCTGCAGCCCTATTCAGTCATGCTATAAAGCATGTGCATTCCACATGTGTTGAGGAGGAATGTGCTAACCCTGCCTCTCCGCTATCACTTTCAACACAGATATGTATCTTTTGGAAGAAGGGTACACTGCTGTATATAAGAAGCCTCTCACCATAATACAGAACACCAAAGAGAGCAAATGTTTCAGCCATATATTCTAGTGTACAATGGAATAAAGCAGTGGTTTCCAACCTTGAGTCTCCAGATGTTCTTGGACTAGCACTCCCAGAACCATTCACCACTATCTGCACTGGCCAGTATTCTTGGGAGTTGCAGTCCAAGAATACCTGGGGACCCAAGGTTGGGAACCACTGGTACAAAGGATGACTGAGGCTGGTGTACACAGTGTGGTGTAGTGGACAGGGTGACAAACTAGGACTTGGAGAACAAGGTTCAAATTCACAATTGGCCATGGAAATTAATGGGGGAATGGAACTGGTAAAACCACTCCTTAAATATCTCACTTACCTTGAAAGCCCTATAAGGGTAATTATAAGTTGGTTCTGACGATGGCACGCAACACACAGAGGGTTGGAGAAGACACTTGCATTCAACCATTTTGACAAATGTAGGGGGTTTTTTTGCACCTTTCAAGACATGCTGTGAGCAGAAATACATCTTGCCTTGTGTGTTCATACATACATACATACATACATACATACATACATACATACATACATACATACATACATACATACATACATACATACATACATACATACATACATACATACATACGTTTCGTTTAGCCGTTTAGTCGTGTCCGACTCTTTGTGACCCCATGGACCAGAGCACGCCAGGCCCTCCTATCTTCCACTGCCTCCCGGAGTTGTGTCAAATTCATTCTGGTAGCTTCGATGACACTGTCCAACCATCTCATCCTCTGTCGTCCCCTTCTCCTCTTGCCTTCACACTTTCCTAACATCAAGGTATTTTCCAAGTACTCTTCTCATGAGATGGCCAAAGTATTGGAGCCTCAGCTTCAGGATCTGTCCTTCCAGTGAGCATACATACATACATACATACATACATACATACATACATACATACATACATACATACATACATACATACATACATACATACATACATACATACATACATACATACATACATACATACATACATACATACATACATACATACATACATACATAGATTATTGGAAAATAAAACCTACTCAAAACAAAATATACAATTTTTAAAAATGTGTATGTCTTAACATGTGCACAGTTGAAACACACATCAAAATCCCATTGTGCAGTTACACAAAAGGTGTAGCTTGTAGCAGCAAATTGCTGTGAGTAAGCAAATTTCTATAGGCCATAGATAATGTCTATGGAGATTTCTCAACTTATGGCAATTTGCCACCAAAGGTTACACATTTTATGTAACTACACAACAAGATTACAACCAAGCCACTTTAGACAAGAGATGAAAACATATGTACACATGCATAAATAAATGTACATTTTGGGAAAAATACATGAAAACGGCAACAAAAACTATTCTAACAAGACTTTTACTTCCCTATGGGTGACTCTGCATCAACTCCTTCATATTTTTGTTTGTTTCAATATTTTTTAAATTTTTGTCCCATCTAAAATATTTATATACTACCTTTCTCTTCAAGTCAGCACAAGGAAGCCAGCAACAAAGCACCTAAAATGACATCATAATTTAAAATACAATGAATGATATATGAATAAAACCATACAAGTCAAAGATATTTTTAATTTGTGTTGTTAACGAAAATAAAGCAAATCAGCTACAGGAGATGGGTGTGTGAGAGGGTGTCCAGCCTTTAGCAAGAGAGATCCAGCTGCATAAAGACCTGTCCCTATATTTATTTATTTATTACTATTTTATGTAAAATATTTTAACCCTACTTTTCTCCTAAAAAATTGATTCAAGGCAGCTTGCATCATTAAAAACACAATATTAAAAGCTAAAACCAGTAAATTTATCAAATATCTAAAAGGAATTAGTAACATCCAGCTCCTGTGCATGTGAACTATCTCTCTGCTTCAGAAGCCAGATTTTTGCACATGGATCTTGATTAGAAAGTGTTAACACACAGCTCAGAGATCTTTTAGAAAAGCATTCTGGGGACTGGACTAAATCTCATACTCTTTTATTACCCTATTAATTGGCTGGACATTAATGCATGAATTAATGAATTAATTTAGAAAGGTCTCTGGTATGTTGCTTTGAGTGCTCCGTGTGCATAACTAAAGCTCTGTCACGTGAATCCCTTTTGAGTCAGGGCAAAAGGATTTGTTCTTTTCTTCCTATGCCTTCACTGAAAAATATAAAGTGTCTGTTCTCATCCATTTCTTTTCAACCACATGGCAGTTCTGCAGTTCACCATTTGCAACCCATTTCCCTTCATTTTATCATCTTTGGTGGCAAGGTTGGTTTTATCCAGACAATGATTAATTTAATATAGACTGAACACTGTGTATCATGCTTGGATTTGGATAGGTAATTTACCATTGTTAGCGACTGGTTCCTGGAATTCAAAATTGTTGCAGTACATTTTCTGCCTTTGCGTCATTACTCTTGGAATGCTCTCTCCCTCTCCCTCTCCCTCTCCCTTTCTCTCCTTGCTTACACACACACACACACACACACACACACACACACACACACACACACACACACACACACACACACACACACACACTGTGAAATACATTTCTGCATTTCTAAGGTTACAATTCTTTACTGAAACAGAAACCATCAAATATTTACATCACTCTCTACCATGCTGTTTTACCTCTACAAGCCTGAAGAAATTATTGATTTCTTATTAAATGGAACGGAATTCATTAATACTCAGGCATACTTGGATGGAGTACTCTATTCAGTATCTTTCACATATACAGCTGATGGGATCTGAGCTGGCAGCACCCTTTCAAGACATGAGATCTCAGGCATAGGGTAGATAGCTCGATTAAAATGTTGATCCATACGCAGGTGCTATTTTAAAAAGCACATTCCAATAAGAAAAGGAATGGAAAATAAGATGTTCGTATTTCCTTTATACAAAAAAATGGTATGATCACATTTGGACTACAATTTACAGTTCTGGTTACGTAAATCAACCAATCTCAGGCAGAGAAGACTTTGTCCTTCAGGCAAGCAGGTCTTTGGCAGTTCTTAGCCCTGCTACCTCCTGTGGGTGCCCAATCACAGAGAGAGAGAGAGAGAGAGAGAGAGAGAGAGAGAGAGAGCCCTGGATTCTCTGCCCTGCTTCTTCTGGGCACTGTCTCTGAGTGGGTGCTCGCTAGAGGAGGCGGGGCAGAGAACCAATGAATACCTGTTCATTTGCAGGATGAACTGTCATGAACCAATGAACTGGCAGTTTGTGTCCATCTCCAACTTCTCAGGGCTGAGTACATTCAATGAAATGCCATCAAAAGACCTTTAAAAAAAGGGAGAAAGAATACTTTAAAGCAATTGCAAGATTGTTAACACTTTAAAACATGCGGGAATCCTGTTGCTTTGCACAGGAAAGAATAGGCCCATGGAATCAGTAGAGATTTGTGAGTCCAGCTTCTCCATAAATGCCATTGATACAATGAGCCTATTCTAGTTGCAATTTACCATGCAGAACAACAGATTTCAGCTGGTAAACAACAAGCAATTAAGACAAGAACAGCAAACTGAATGAGTCAGGGAGGGAGGGCATGATGTAACTAGGGTGCTACACGCAGAAAGCACTTCTCTGCATCTCCACACACGGTACAGCTGTCATTAATAGAAAACAGAAGTGGGTTCCTCCAGCAATCTTAATGGCTAGGCCATATATACAGTGAAGAGGCAGTCCCTCAAATATCCAGCTCCCAAGAAATAGAATTTCTAAAAGAGATTTAAATCTGTGCTGGATAGCTTAGTGGTTTATGTAGCTGGTTGCAGAGTCAGAGGTTGGAAGTTCAATTGCCCACTGGGCCTCCTTGACAGTGGCTGGACTCAATGATCCATAGGGTCCCTTCCAGGTGTGCAATACTAAGATTATTATTTAAGCCACCCTTTCACACAAATCCCTTTCATTTGTTTCATTTGTTTCCTTGTATAAGGATAAGCCAACAGTGCCCAGTTGTCAGGAATATCCATGAGAGAAGGGAAGTTGCTAGATATGAAAATTAATGTTCTCTGTGAACAGGGCATTGCTTTTTCCAAGTAGTGATTAATGCACAAACATTTGAAAGCATCCCAGGCTGTTACTGGGATCCCAAGTGCATTTATATGGAAATAAGATCAACTACAATCAAAGCAGACTATTTTTGGTAGTCACTTCACTATCCCCATCCAAGGAGCTGGAAGCTCAGCAGAATTCTTTCCACCTTCATCTATGCCTACAATACAGGCGGTACACTGTGTTGATCCATAGGCAGTTCCTTGCTCTTTCCAAAGACACACAAAGTTCTGATAGCCCTAACCATCCACTCAGTGAAAGAAAACGTATGAGGCCCAAATGTACCTCTTTCTCTCTTATTCATTGGGTTAATGGGCCTGTGACTCCTGACCATGGCTGGAGACAAAAATGACAAACTGGCTTGCACACTTTGAGCGCATAATGAGAAGGCAAGATTCTCTAGAGAAGACAGTAACGCTGGAAAAGATTGGAGGTGGCAGGAAAAGAGGAGTAACAAATATGAGATGGATTGACTGCTTAAAGGAATCCACAGGCTGGAGTTTGCAAGAAAAGAGAAGGGCTGTTGAGGAGAGGACACTTGAAGAACACTCATTCATAGGGTCACCGTAAGTCAAAGATGACTTGATGGCACATAGAAGCAACAGCTGACTGCTCTGAAAATGTAACATACAAGAGATATCTCCAAAATTATCCTCATCCAAATTTCTTCTGAAAAAGTAACATGGTCTTACTGTTGAAGTCAAACTAAGCCATCTGGAACTCCTATTTATATCTTTTCCTTTTTTTAAAAAAAAATTCTAAGGTTTGTACAGTGCATTGGCCCTACTGGCATTTGAGCTCCTTCTGTTCCATGGCAGCTTTTACAACTCTGCACATTATCACTGGCCATGCATTGCACTAATTAAACACTGTTGTATCATGAATACTTTCTTGGGTATTGAGCCAGATCACATGGAATCGCAAATAGAACACTGCACAAAAAGGGTCACAACTAGAAACACAATAAAATTGGGATTGCTTTGTTTTCTCTCTTCATTTTTATAAATGTACCCATGCACAACAACAATAAGAGAGGGGGATGATGCAACTGAATAGTGGCATTGAAAGCTGAAGTAAACATCTAGAATTACAAACTATCTAAGTTTAGTTCCAGGAGTAGAATGGAGAATTCAGTCTATGTTACTATAATTGAACAAATGGAGTCCTCTTGATCAGTAGATAATCCAGATGTTTTGGACTGCAACTTCCAGAAACCTTGGCCAGCATAGCTGGTGCTGAAGGTATCTAGGAACTGCAGTCCAAGAATACCTGAATGACCCAAAGTTGGGAACCACTGCTCTAGACCATGGGTTGGGAAGCTGAGTTGCTGGACTACAACTCTCAACAGCTCACAGTCAGCACTATGAATTATCCCAGGTGATAGAAGGTATTGTCCAACAACATATGGAAGGCTATACATCTCATAAGCTACTCAAACTCTCACCATAATATAATTTATCATGACTGGTCTGTGTCTGAAACAGCCCTCCTGGTAGAGTGATGACATTAGATAAAAGTTTTCGAATACAGCTTCTTCTGTTCCAGGGTTCTCTAAAGGTGGGGATCACCCTTGGATAAAAATTTCCACCTACTTTTTTTTCCCTCACGAAGATTTTAAAAAGTTGTTCATAAAATGAAAGCAGAAATGCTGGGCAGGGAACATTTTGAAAGCTATTATTCATTTGATTCCTGAACGGAGAAGCAAATTTGGTTCTCTTAATGCGGAAGAAAAAGATCTGCCCTAATTTTGGGTTCTGAGAACTTGAAACAGTATCACCTCACACGTTAATGCAAAAGGTCAAGATTTCTGTGAAAGTGATGAATTCATATAGAGTAGGGACTGAGTTTAATTTTCTGCCATTTCCTATTCAACTCAAGAGTGAAAATGAATTGAGAAGAAATGAGTCTATCCTTGATGCAACATTGAAAAGGAGTCTAGCTATTCTCGTTGTACGCTTTGATGAATGAGGAAGCCTCTGCATAATAATAAAAGACGAGTGCCTAAAAATGAGATGAATGACAATTTCATTGCCTCCTGACACCCACCTGCTTACCGAGACAATCAAACATGGCTTTAGCAGGAGCTGACTTTATTACTATATGACAAAAGTGAACGGAATCTCCAAAGCAGTCAATGGCAGCTCCATTACGATCAATGCCCTTCTTATAATCACCCAAGATATTTAGCATGTCCAAGATGACACTTCTCGGTAGGGTTCACATTGAAACATTTCCACTCAACCTGCTTTAGAATCTAATGATTTCCCAAACTAGAAGCCCCTTTCTTCTATGTGTTAAAGCAGTGATTCCAACCTTGGGTTCCCAGATGTTCCTAGACTGCAGCTCCCACAAATCCTGTCCAGCATAGCTAGTGGTGATGGATTCTGGGAGTTTTAGTCCAAGAACCTCTGACAGCCTAAGATAGGGAACCACTGTGTTAGGGGATAATTCACTCTGCAGAAGTAACCTCCAAATGATATAGACAGGCATTTTACCACACCAGAGATGGAGAGAGATATGGAAGGGATGAAGTGCATTTCCGGGAAGCAGGGAAGAGACATGTCCCTACACATCCCCTCCCATCTGTCTGTCTGTCTGTCTGTTTGTTTATACATGCATACATGCATGCATGCATGCATGCATGCATACACACACACACACACACACACACACACACACACACACACACACACACACACACACACACATACATACATACATACATACATACATACATACATACATACATACATACATACATACATACCTTTCTCCTTAAAAGGACCCAAGGCAGCTTCATTTCTTTTAATTCAGAAATTGCTGAGCCAGTCAGAGGGTGGCATGAAAATTTTTTACAAAACATGAGGCAACAACATCACCCCTTCAGCTTTTTTAGACCCACCCCACCCCATCTTTCCTTATTTGCCCTACAGGAATAGTCAGTTATTATGAGAATGAAGTACTGGTGCTGTTACTTTCAAGTGACCAGTAAGAATATATATACAGTACATACATAGAGCTTGCTCCTCACTGTAGAAACAGCTAAGATGTTGTGACACTAGATCTGTATGATTCAATGAAGAAGAAAGGCTATCTAAACAGCAGCATACCTCTGTCCTTTTGCTCTGCCACTCCGCAAAATGGCTGACTGAGTGGCTGTAAGGACAGGTGTATGCCATGTGGTGATCTCAGTTTGAACTTTCCCTAGTGCCTCAGTTGCTGAAGAGCTTTATTGGGAATATGAGTTCAGCTGTCATTGGTCTTCTCCTTTGGCAGCAACAGCTCATTCTACTGTTATTGCATCATCATCATCCCTTTCCTCACTTCACACTGCTGACTATCCTCAGGAAAGCTGCGTGGAATATGAAGGATCTGCTTTGGAGTCACTTCACACTGTGGGTGAAGAGCAGCTTCTATTTCCCAAATTGCACAAATTCCATTAATTAAGTCTATTTTTCCACATTTGTTGGAAGACAGCCCATCAATATATTAGCATTTTTTGTGAGGAAAGGATCAGAAAATATCCCTCAACTCAGTACAGACTGTTGTGATTTTAAATTCTACTGGGTGATGAGTAGGGGAGCATAGCTATCAGTTAAAATTGAATGGTCGTTGTGGGAAGAAAATTGATGCACATGTCGTAGCCCAATTGCCAAAGTGGGAAGCTGTACACGTACAAACAACACTGCCACTTAAAGTGGAAACAGCTATTCTGGCTGTTTCAGGTACCACCAGAAGCAATAGCTTGGCTGGTCATAGATGCACAATACCATCCAGGACACTGGTTAGCATTCTCATAGGCATCTGTACTGGAAATGTGTGCAGAAGTCTATTTTTAAACATAGACCCTTGCTGGACTCTTCCTTCCTAGCCCCAAGTCAATTCAAACACCACTGTCCCCCACCACCAAAATTAGATTTGAAAGACAGCAAAAGCAGCGGACTCAGTTGCCCCCTTCTTGTTTCCCCAGCACTCATCCTGCTGCATTCCACAGTTTATATTTGCCACAGGGAGTCTTGTTCCTTGGTTGAAATCACTTGTAAAGCCTACAATCATAGACTTTTCCTACAAACAGCCCAGCCTCCACTGCAGGAGCCAATGGAAACAGGTTAGGAAGACACAACAGAGAGGGTAGAGCTGAATCAGCACATGGAGTTTGGTTGTCTTCATCTATCAAGTGGCATCTGTACCCACTCAACCTAGTCAAGAGGCAAAGTATCCAGGGTCAATTAAGTTTTGCAATGGATGAGGGAAATGACACACATGTCCCTCTTTGGCAGTTAAAAAACACAGTTTTCTATCCTTTTGTGACATCTCAAATCTGCTGCCTAAGGTGACTGCCTCTTTTGCCTAATGATACAGCCGGTCCTAAGGTCAATGGGCTTATCAATACTTCTCTAATTGCATCAGGGGAATAGGAATGTGTGGGAAGAGCTAATGAGTGCACACCAAGCTACTGCTATTGATGACCCTTATTTACCTGGTTCCCTAACAACTATAAACCAATCATTCTCTGCTTCTGGCTGCCAGCCACTGTCAATCTCTTCTTTCATTTATCAGCCACACCTTGGATCAAAAGAGAATACTGAATACCGGGGCAGACATAATGAGCCAATGATTAGCAAACTATGCTCTGCTCAGGGAGCCAAACTAAAGAAAATTATGTGTTTTATGTACCAAGTGCAGGCAACATTGTGAATTGCACACGATGAAGCAGGGCATCAGTTCTGCATGACTAACCTTAATGGACCATTGAAGAAACAGGTGCAGTTTGGTTTTGTCACATCTTTAACAAATCTACAGCTTAATGATCCAAACTATGCAAAATCCACAGTTTAATGATCCTAGCTATGCAATTGTTTCTAACGTATCTGAAGAAAACGGGTGACGATGACAGTGTGCTAGCTCCCCTCTGCACCATGACTTTTACGGTGGAAAATGAATCATGGACAGACTGCTATTATCTAAATGGGATGCCGACCTGAACGGTAACCCTGTTTGTTGTTTTTGCTTGTTTATATTTTGGTTCCGGTAGGGAGCCTCTACAGAGACACTGACCTCTCTCTCTTCAAGCAGCTGCTTTCTGTGATGAAACTGATGGTGGAGGTAGGCAAGATTAACACACTTCCCTTCCCTGTGTATGTTCTCAACATGCTTCAATAACTTCCTGGTGGACGCTCATCTGCCAAGCCATTTTGACCCCAAGTCTGAAGCTGGATTGGAATCCAAATAATCAGCTACATCCAAGAGAGCCAAGAGTTGTGGCCCCACCATTCACTTTAATATTTTGTGTTAGAAAGGATAGGAATCCATGTTTTCCTCAATATAAGGATTGTTAATGCTTTATAATTGTTCCTGTTAGAGCAGTGTTTCCCAACTTTGGGTAACCCAAGTATTCTTGGACTGTGGTTCCCATAAGCCTTCACCACCAACTGTGCTGGCCAGAGTTTCTGGGAGTTGCTGTCCAAGAAAACCTGGCTTACCCAAGGTTGGGAACCATTGTGTTAGAGGAAGTGACAATGAAAGCCCATTTTTGAGGAACATTCGCAACCTCCACCAGACAACTGACCAGCCCTGTTCTAGACGTTCTTCACCAGCCTCTAGGGACATGACTCTGAGAAGAAGGGGTTGGCATCACTTTTCCAGGAAACGTGTTCATATCATAATGTGAAACAAACTGAAATTCTTGCATCAACATGCATGACCCTATTTAGAGATGGGCAGGAACTACCAGTTTGATGGTTTGTGCTGGTTCATTTTTCATTTGAACAGGTGTTTGGTGCTTCCTAGCCCCATTTCCTCTGACAGGTGCCTACTCAGAGGCAGTGCCCAGAGGATGTGGGGCAGGGAAGCCAGGATGCTGCCTATGTGTGAGCACCCACCAGAGGAGGTGGGGCTGGGAAGTGCCAAAGGCCCATTCAGGTGGGAAATGATTCATCACAAACCTCTGAACCAGCCCTTTGTGCCCATCTCTACCCCTGCTATGACCCCAGGACCTACCATCCATATGGAGTTCACATTAGAATGGAGGTGATTTTTCTGGAAAATATTTCATTACAAAACATTTTTGTGTCAATATCGAATCATACTCTTGGTATATTTCAGTTCTACTGCTTTTTTGTTTCTTCACTGAGGATGAACAGCAAGTTAATGATATGTAAATATGTAACTAAAATAAATTCTATGAAATATAGGCCATAAGGTCTTATCCTAGATTCATAACCAGCCTGTTATTTAGATTCCTGCGTTATTTTTCTCTTCATGAGCATCCCTTGCTGCAATATCCTCCCCCAGCTAACGGACAGTGGCCAGAAAAAAAAAAACATTTCTCTTAGAATCTAGATACAGAAAGTGATTAACAAGCTCAATCTATTGAAGTACAATTCCGGAGAACTAGATTTGTACATTCCTCTCCCATTTTGTCAAAACTAGCACCACATAAACCCCCACTGGATGAAACAATCACTGGAAATGAACCAATTCATGTGATATTATCTAGTTCCAAGAAATAGGTCTAGATTGTTGTAATCAATTGGGTTTACCTTTGCAAAGGCTATAGTTAGTTTTTGTATAATATATTTACAGAGTGCCGCTTTGCAGCTGGAGAAAGTGTAAATTATGGCTCTCTCTTCAAATCCATTGGGCTGTCTTAACCATTCTTATTCATAGGCCTGAGGAATGGGTTATCAGAGATTGTATCTGTAATTAATACAACTACTCTTGCCCTAACTAGTTTTTCTGTTGATCGTCAGTCCTTTCTAAAGCTTTTCCTGTGAGGTTCAAATATATAAGCCATCCAGATCTCTACTAAAACCAGTATATTTCCTAGCTGTGAGATTTAAGATTTGTCTTGATGTACAAGTCCCGAGCTCTTTCGTATCACAATTGTAATGATTGAATGATTTCCTTTATACTAAGGGATTTTTCCTGAAGTCACTTCAAGGTGCTGTGTTCATTTTCTCAGGCTACATTTCTCACTCCAATAAAGATATTGAATGGGAAATAGTATGGGATAGAAAATCATATATAGGAGTATAGAAAAATGTATATAGGGCAACAAATATAGCAGTACCCACTGGTTGCCATTGTGGAAAACACTGGAATACACACTGATCCAATAATCTGAGGTGGTTTAGTTTACTGGAGCACACTACACTCATGAATCAATTCCAGACTGAACTTGTCTGTGAAAATTGGCAATACCTTGGCAGGAGGAAAACAGAGAGCAAAGACAATTTGTGCTAGGTTATTATGGTGCCTCATGTTAAGCTCTGATAGCAGGCATAGAGAAACCTCAGTCTTTTCAGCAGCTCCAGGGGCTCAACCCAAACCCAGTAAATGCAAATTGCAAGAAAAGAATGTGACAGGCACCACTGATTTGTGTCCTTTCTTGGACTTAGCCTATCTCAGCCCCTGTGTCTCTCCCTGATGTAGATCTAGTCTAGGTAAAACTGGGGAACCTCTTTATTGAGACTTCACGGGAACAATATTTCAAGATTTGGGGCCATTATGATTGTGTGAGTACCATCCTATTGGCTAGTATTGAATAATTTGTCTTACAAACAAGCACTAATTTGCTTTAGGCCAAGCTGGAGCTGTATGTGATTTATAGTTGGGTCTGTGAACACTTTTGTAGGTATTTGTATGTTTCCAAATTGGTGGGGTAGGGGCTGAAAAAGTGTGAATAAAGAGCTGTGATATGGAATGGGAGAGTGTGCTTCTCAGTGTTGTCAACTACTGCTCAGCCTTCATTGTGCAGGCAAAGATCCCACCAGTTTTCATTTTTCTTTTTCTTCTTTCATGTTATCTCTTTTCCAGCTACCATCCTTCTCCAAACTTACCCTGCACCACAGAGGCACTGTTGCCCACTTGATATCCATCCACAGTTCCTCTATGACAGCTGATGATGATACCAGTGTTTCAGATCTGCCTATATCTACTAACACTCGTTGAGTGGAAGGACAGCACGCTACACAGCACTCAGTCACTGTTTTGCTTTGCCTCTCTTTTAAACCGGGTTGTCTCTTGCATAACATACATGTATGTGTGTGCGTGCGTGTGTGTGTGCGTGCGTGTGTTTATGGGTGGGTGAGGGTAGGGTGTGTGAGTGTAGGGGGGGTTTCTCACCACCAGCTAACCCAATTGCAGACCTGGACATTCCAGCTGCACAGGGCTCTCACTTGGAGAGTACACCAAGCAGTCTGGGGAGAATGTACTGAGGATACAAGTTATAGAAGACCAGCTGGAGGGGGTGCAGTTGTGTGAGCTGCAGACTGAGTCCTCACAGCCTGATTGCCTTTCTGAGGATTGAGGGACATGTGTTTTTTTTAAAAAAATGAGCAAGACTCTAAAGCATCTTCCCCATTACCCAGGAAGGAACAGCAGGTAACTTCAGCTTCAGAGGACAAGTCTCTTCCACACCACTCATGTGGGGAGTTCCTCAACCAAATGCAAAAATTCCAAGTAATGAGTTCCCATTGGGGCTCAGTCAGTAGCTCCAATGGTCACTGCCCACTCACTAACAACAACAACAACAACAACAACAACAACAATAATAGCAGCAGCAGCGTTTCAAGCAGAAGCCTCCTCTATTGCAGTCTAGTTGGGAATACTCCACTCAAGTGGATAAAGAACAAAAGGAAGTAATGGGGAGAACAGAAGTAAAAAATTATCTAGGTTGGTGGATGGATATATCCCTGATGAGAGAAGTCTCACTGCCCCAGTATGTACCTGCTCACTGCTTAATAGCCCAAATCATAGTGTGACATGTTTTCCACCTGGTCCATCTGGAACAGCAAGCATGCACAGCAAAAACCAAAGCACCCCCAAATGATTCCCATCCCCAAAATCCATCAAGCCACAAGCAAAGCAAAGCCCCTAAAAATAGAAACAAAAAGAACACACACAAACACACATTCACACAGAGAGACAGAGAGAGAGAGAGTCATAACAGTGTAATGTTTGACTCATGAATTCTACAGTCACCTAAAATAAGGAGAGTTGTCTTTCTCTCCTCTGCAAATACCTCCCTGCAAAGCATCCCCCACAGGGCTCTTCAACTTCTTCAGCATCAGTGGAAGCTAGGATGCTTATTTGTGTATAGTGGGCAGTTTTGGAGGGGGGGAGATTGCAACAATTCCCAGCAGCAGAAAATGCTCCTTCTTAAACTGCCTCCCCACTGCATTTAGGATCTTTTTAAGCAATCATTATTGCCAGAAATGGAGGCTTTAAATGTCTAATGATAGCTCTGGGTTTAAGCACAGAGGGGATCCCACATGGGAAGCTCATAGACTGTGTCTGAAACTTTTGCATTCTTGGGAATACAATCTGGGATCTGCTGGAGCAGCATCCATCTAATCCTGCATAGGATTGGTGTATTTCAACAGTGAACAGCCAAAACTACCTTTGGCAAATTCATAAGCATGATATATGTACCAAAATTGGCATTCAGTAGCTTACTACCTATGACCCTGAAACATTTAACTATCTGCTAGTGTTCTCTACCACATTTTTATTGGTATTCATGGAGGAAAAAAAAAGATGCATTGCATTGCCTACTCATATTTGATCATCCACATTTCTGAAGATTCAAGATGCAAAGAAGGGCAATTTTAAGAAGACTAAGAACACTGATTAACTGGGGCAGTCTGAGATCAGACAAAATCCAATTTGTCACGTACAACAGTGCATGCCTGTGAGTGACTTCTAAATTGATTGGAACAACTTAATTTAAAAGGCCAGGCAAAACAGTGGATAGCTCAATGGAAACCTCTCAGTGAGTCAATGTGCCCCCTACATGTATACTGAGCCCAAAGCAAATGGAATTTGACAGTGTGAAGCAGGAGGGATGGAATTGAAAATGCAAGGCTAAAATAACATGGGTTTCCTTCCAGTGGCCTTTCTAAGCAGTGGGAGGTTCAATCCTGCCTTCTAAAGCAAAATCTTTTCACTCAAAGAGGAGAGGGCTACACTTTCTCTGAAAATCTGTTTACAAATGTAGTGGCTGAGAAGAAATGTCTATGGAGGAAGCAGCCAGGACCATGGACAGCGCTGAGAACTCAGCCTGGCATTAGGCACACAGGAGAGCACCTATGGCTGAAATCCAGTAGTAGGTCACACTTAGCACAAGCCCACTGAAAAAAATGGGGATTTGATGAGTCAACTCCTCAGTAAAGTCCACTGATTTGATGAGCCTATTCTAGATGCGATTCAACCAGTATGGCATAATGATTAAGAGCATGAGCTATGGGCTGGAATCTCCTAGTACAAATTTCAACTTGTTTGTCTGGGCATTGGGGCACAACCATCTCTCAGCATTGTCTTTCACTATTCAAGTTACTCAAAAAGCCATCTTCGTCCGCCTCAAAGAACTGTGCAAGAGATTAGCTGAGTACTTAGCAAAGTGTTATTAGTACCTTATTTTGTGTGTTGATTCCCTTAGATAAAACATCAGATGAAGATTTAATGAGAACTTTATTTTTAATTTGAATTGATTGATTGTTTGATTGGTTGATTGATTGATTTGATTTGATTTGATTTGATTTGATTTATACCCCACCTATCTGGTCTACTCGACCACTCTAGGTGGCTTCCAGTATAGGATAAAACAATAAAACACAAGAACATTACATAATCATTTGATACAGTTACAATAAAATAGAATGAGAATAAAATAAGAAGGAATAGTAAAGAAATCAGATATTGACTGGAGGGAAGGCCTGGATGTACAACCATGTTTTTAATTGGGTTTTAAAGATTCCCAGCGTAGGGGCCGCACGAATCTCTGAAGGGAGGTTGTTCCAGAGGCGAGGAGCCACTGCCGAGAAGGCCCAGTTTTGTCTTTTCCTTCCAGGCTTCTCTCAGCGTCAGGCTCCTCAGCCTCACCTCCTGACTCGCGTGGGTGATCTGGGTAGACCTTGGTGGGAGCAGGCATTCCACCAAATATTGAGTTCCTAAACCGTTTAGGGCCTTGTAAGTAAGCATTAAGACTTTGAAGTCGACGCGGAAACGAATGGGCAGCCAATGCAATGCGGCCAGAGTTGGAGAAATATGTTGGTATTTTCTCCAGTGAAGAGTCTGGCCGCTGCATTCTGCACCACCTGAAGTTTCCGCATCAGCCTCAAAGGCAGCCCCACGTAAAGCACATTACAGTGGTCTAATCTTGAGATTACGAGCGCATGCACCAAGGTAGTGAGGGCCCCCGTGTCGAGATAGGGCCACAGCCGGGCGATCTGCCAGAGGTGGAAAAAGGTGCTGTGGACTACCGATGCCACCTGCGTTTTCATGGTGAGTGTCGGGGCCAGATGTATGCCCAGGCTGCAGACTCCACTCTTTGAATTACAAAGACATTTGATCCTAAATGATTTCTTCCTTTTTCACTTGGTTTCTCCTGACCCTATGGACTGATTGTTGTTTCTTATACTTACCTACTTCACAGGGTTGTTATGAGGATGCCATGGAGTCGGGAGGGGGTTACTTTGTTCCTTGCCATGAGCAGTGAAAGGCAGTTGGAGAAACTCCTGGAGGACACAGCTGTCAACAGCTGTCCGTTATTAAGATGTCACCATTTCATTTTAGAGCCTTTGATGCAAGTTGAAGTGGAGAGTTCCGGGCTGGGGGGACTGACCCTGAGAACAGCTTTTCTGTTATCATTATGTACCAACCTGGAAGTGTAAAATATAACCTTTCTTGCCTACAGTGCTACAGTTTTAATAAAGAACATCTTATTACACTGACAAGAGTTGGTAAAAGAAAGACATGAGGTACTTGAGCAAAGTTTAAAAATTAGGCCTTTGGCAATGGTAGGAGGAACTCAGTGTGGTGCAGTGGACGCACTGATACATTGTGCTGTAGGACACCCAGGCTTGAATCCCTCCTGGCCATAAAATCTCATGGAAGAGAGGTATAGCACTGACAAAACCACTGCTTAAATATCTTACTTACCTTGCAAGTCCTATAAGAGTTGCTACAATAATAACTTGATGGCACTTAACAAAATAAAGGAAGAACCAGGTGACAGAACAAGTTCATGAGGAATTGTCTTCTTCTGAAGGTTGTTACAGTAACTGGAACAAGTGGCAGTTGCTGAGGAACAGTTATGGCTTAATAAATACTGTCACCTTGATACTTTATAATCATAGGCATCTCTAATTTTACATTCTACAGCTCTATGTCCTTGAATTTGTACTATGGCTCACTCGTTCTCTTTTGTATCTGTATTCATTACTAACCTGGCTTCCTCTTAATTCACCACCCCTTCATCCACCCCCCCACTAGCTATTTATTTATTTAATATTGTCATCCAATTTATTTAGAAAATGCACAGTCCTAACACCAAGGTTAGAAGGAAAATTGCACATATTAAATAGAAAGTTCCATGCTATTAAAAATTTCCTGCCCCAAATATCTTGCCTTCCTCATCTCGTCATACCCCATTTCTTGCATCTGTACCTTGGCAAATTGAATGGTATAGTGCCATTGGTAACTTCTATATAGGTGGCTGGAACTCACCTGTGCATTGGAGGAATCTTCTGTATATCATTGGTGCACTAAATAGACTCTTTCCAAAGATCATGGATTTTGGTGGCTGGCTGGCTGGCTGGCTGGCTGGATTTGTATACAGCCTAATTAGTTATAGGCTTAGAAAAAATACATGATCCTCTACCCCTCCCACCACACCAGTTACAGGTCCAACATCACGATGCAAATTACAACACTATCAGTGAAATAACCATATGTCGACAATAAAAAAAGAGAATAAAATATAAATGTTGTGGATTACTAAATCCATACCTATGGGATTGTGCTCTTAAAGGCCCTTTTAAAGAGTTCTGCTTTTGTTACCTGCTGAAGTTTTCCATAATATCTTCAAGTGCAGCCCAATCTAGAGAGCTTTACAGTCATCTATTTTTGATGTACGTAACTTAAAAAAAATCCTGGTCCATATAGAGGTGCAATTGGGCAACCCATCAAAGTTGGAAAAGAGTAGTTCTAGTCATGATGGATATTTGGTGCTCCATCAAAAGTGCTGTGTCCAGAAGAACTCCCAGATTTCATACCTGCCTCATCCAGACAAGATAACTCCACCTAACCAGGTAGGTGATTCCCCTGAACAGGAGGTTCTCTGTCTTGTCTAGATTCAGTTTCAATTTGTTGGTCCTTCTCCAGTCCATTACTGACCTCAAGCAGCTCCAAAGCACCTGGACATCATGGTACCTTGTTCAGAGCCTAATGGGCAGGAAGCTCTTTTTGTTCCTAAAACAAAACTGATTTTGTATGTCTTAAAGAGTTTCACCAGTACTGGAACCATATACTTCAAGAGGGAAAGGGTCTTACACCATCTGAAACCAGGACTTTATTTTCTAAGATCTCATTCATCCCAACATACTTGGTAAAGTTACCAAATTTGGCTCTCTCTCTCTCTCTCTCTCTCTCTCTCTCACACACACACACACACACACACACACACACACACACACACACACACACACACACACACACACACACACACACACACACACACACACACACACACACACACACACACACACAGAGAGAGAGAGAGAGAGAGAGAGAGAGAGAGAGAGAGAGAGAGAGAGAGAGATTTCTAGCCTTGTGAAGATAAAAATGGCCCAATAACTCTCTGCCTTCTATGTACCTACAAAAGATAAGATTTGCTTCCCCTTGGATAGAGACAGTCTTGGGGTGACCATTGGGACAGCTTGGATTTCTGAAATAGAAAATTAAAGTTTGCTACTTTTTCTTAATGCTTTTCCTATTTCCCATCAAGTTTCGGGGCCTCCAGGGTAAAACCTAATATCTGATGAGAGAATTTGAAGCATCTGCAGACCCCTCCTCCTCATTACTTTGTAAGATAACATACAGATTAAACATTCTCAAGGGGGGGCATATGCCCCCCGGAATATGGGGGGGCTGGCACATTTGAAGGGGGCCACAAACTGGAATCATTTCTTCATACACCATCTTATAAGGTTTGTTATGCAATGTACACAATCCTAATTTGGCACATATTTCTTTCATACTGTGTTCATGGCTGTGGCAAAATGGGGGGTTGAGAATGGCACATTTAAATGATGAGACTAAAAGATCAAGCCATTTCCACCAACCTCCTCCACCCACTTTTTGTAACATCCTGCCAGAGGAACAGATCCAACTATCTTGTAAAGCCTGCACAAGTTTCTTGGATGGCCATTAAAGGTGGTACCATAATATGGGCTTTAGAAGGTATGTCATGGCCAACATGTGTTTATCACAGAATCATCATGTGAAGCACATACTTCAAATTGTTGATTGACAAGTCCAATTATTGGTCTCTGTACACTAGTGGCAATCCACATGGCATGAAATTTAGGGTGTCTACTGCAGGGGTGAAAATCATAGGAGCTCCATTGTCTTTCTTAGCATGTTAATACAATTAAAGTGGGGAAAGGAGGAAACAGAAAAGAAAGGGCAAAATATGATCGCAGTGTAAAGACTGCTTTCTTTCTTTCTGAGCTTTCTATGACAACCAAATCTGCCTGACATAGAACATCATTCTGATAATAGCCTGAAATTCTAAATACCTTGATAGTCGCATTGTAGCATCAATGATGTGCTTTCACTTGGCTTATTTAATGTTGTCAGCCTCAGATTCATATTGGCACACAGAGGTTGGAAGTAGTTATCTAAGACACTTTGCTTGTCATAATTGTATTTTTGTAACAACTAAACCATTATCCTAGGGAAGCTTTTGGATGCTTCAGGACCTTTACCAGTCAAAAATCACCACTGGATCACCAGCAGCAGTCTTAATCCTGGTAGTAATGATCCAGCAGCAATTCTTGGCTCCATCCCATCCTGAAGGTCCCAATGGCTTCCCTCAGTTAAAAGGGAACCCTACAGAGCTTCAGAACCTGGGACCTGGAACTGGAATCAGGAAGCTTTTAATTAATTTAAATTAATTAGTGCTGATGCCCAGATCCAGTTTAAACTGATTTAACTATGTCAACAGGATTTAATTCTTTGTTTTATTTATTTAAATTATTTACATGCTGCCTTTCTCTCCATAAGGGACCCAGGATGGCTTACAACAGATAAAATGATAGATTTAGAGAGACTATATATTTTACTCATAGTGTAGATGAAACATCTGTTTTAAGTTAAGAATGGCATCATGGTTAAGCTGCAGCATTTCAGTCAAGTCTCTGCTCACAAGTTTAATTCCTATGGTGTCAGGTAGCTGGCTCAAGGTTGAAGCAGTATTCCATCCTTCTGAGGTCAGTAAAATAAGTATACAACTTGTATGGGCAGGGGGAGGTTTGTTGCACAATTATATTGTAAACCACCTAGAGAGTGCTCTAAGCACCATGAGGCAGTATATAAGTCAAAACAAGACCATAGACAATATCTGTTACATTCTGAATTGTGTGCCCCAGCATGTAACTGATAATGTCTATACTGATTTCTTAATTGGGGGCACTTTGTATGAGTCATCTTGGGTCCTTTCAAATAAAAATATTTTAGGTAGGTAGGTAGGTAGGTAGGTAGGTAGGTAGGAAGGAAGGAAGGAAGGAAGGAAGGAAGGAAGGAAGGAAGGAAGGAAGGAAGGAAGGAAGGAAGGAAGGAAGGAAGGAAGGATTTGGCCTTTGAAAAACAATAAGAGAAAATTACTTCTAAAACCAACAACTATAATTGTAAGTAACTATTTTGGGAGTGTTACATACAGCACTGATGTTACCTGTCTGTCATGGGTTGGAGGGAAAGTTCCATCCTATGGGGAGTGGAAGGCGGGACATCAGGAGGAGGGGCTGTACTGTATATATATGTGGAGCTTGTGTGGAGAAGCTGGAGAAAAGCTAGAAGGAGAGCTGAGAGAAGAAGCTGGTGTGGGAGTCTGTGTGTCAGACAGGGTACTACTGTGTGTCAGTCAGTACCTACCTGATAGGTTCAGGTGTCTGTATGGTTAGCCAGAACTGATAGGTTCAGGGTCTGTGCTTTATTTAAAGGTGTTCTGTGTGAACCAAACTGGTGTATGTATGATTGAGACTAAGCCACGTTACTGTATCTTATTCACTTGTTCATTTTATTTTCCCTGTGTGTTATTTAAATAAACCTTATTCCTTTATTTGTTAAAAATCCATTCCTAGTCTGTGTGACTCCTTACAGGGAATGGTTGGTGGCAGCTTAGTGAAACTGTGGCATATCCCAGTAGGTCTGGGGTTGTCACATTGATTGGTGTCCAGCGTGTGGGATACGACTGGTCCAGTTGTCCAGTGGTCCAGCAAAGCCTTGGCAAGTGTGCCCAGAGCAAGGGGGGTCTAGTCAGGGACAATCTGAGAGCGCGTAGGTAATCTTCTAGGCTTACCTCACGGGGAGGTAGGCTAGTGGAAGAACGTGTGACCTCAGATTGGTGGGACTAGATTAGGGAGCTCTGAGGCAACCTGTTTTGGCGGGAAAAAGCTGAGGCAAAGCTGAGTGAAGTAGCAGTGATCTAGCCTGTCTGCTGAGAGGCCTAGCAGAGGGGGGTAGATTCTGCCTGGCAACAGTAGCAAGTTAGTGCTGAAGGAACAGCAGCAATCTATAGAAGGCTGTTCCTGAGGCAAAAGGAAAAAAGTCGTCGCTTTATTTTGAGGCTTGACTTTTGAAGGCAGCCTGTTCGGGGGGGAATTATGCCCTTGACTCGAAGCCAAATGGCAGAAATGGGTGAAGTGAAAGACCCACAGGTGGACCAAGGTTCTGAGGATGAATTTGGCTCAGTGCAGGAGGACAGCACAGGAGAACAGAACCCAGAACTCAGGAAAATGCTCATAGTCCAACAGCATGAACTGAGGATGAGGCAATTTGAAATGGAGGAAAGGGAAAGAGAGAAACAAAGACAATTTGAATTGGAATTGCAGAGAGAGAAAATGGCATTTGAGTTACGAAAATTGGAACTGATGAACCAGAATAATAATAACAATAGGGATTCTGAGGGAGGCCAATTGTCTAAGACTGACCTGAAGAAATTCCCTGTATACCACAAGGGAGATTGCCCTGAGGTGTTCTTTTCCCTCGTGGAAAGAGCGTTTGTGGACTTCTCAGTAAGGGAAACTGAGAAGATGACTATTATGCGATCTTTAATCAGTGGCAGCCTGGCAGAAGTCTATGCAGAGATGCCAGAGGAACTGTTAAAAGATTTCGCAGAGTTTAAAAAACTGGTGTTTGCCAGACATGGGATAAATGCGGAACAGCTGAGGCAAAGATTCAGGTCACTCACCAAGAAACCAGAGCAGACTTTTACCCAAGTGGGGGCCCAACTGGTGAGGCTGCTAGAGAAATGGCTATCTCAGGAGGGGACAGAGACCTACCAGCAGCTCAAAGACCTGATAGCGCTGGAACAGTTTTATTCAGTCCTGCATGGGGAACTGAAGTTCCAGGTGAGGGAAAGGAAACCGAAATCTGTGGCAGAAGCGGCCGAGATCGCAGATTTTATTTCCCAAATAAGAAAGCCCTTAGGTGAGGGGAAATCTATAGGTAAACCTAAAGAAACCTACAGCAAGTACTCTCAGGGACCAGGGAAAAACCAGCAAGGGGGAGGGGCCCATGTTGAAGGGAAGCCCTCAGACATGAAACCACAAAGACCTCAGATTTTGGAGGGAAAACCAAAACCAGATGAGAAAGACTCAAAATACAGCAGAAAATGTTATTTCTGTCAAGGAAAGGGCCATCTAATCTCAGAGTGTGAGAAATTAAAGCAGATAAAGGGAAATGTGCCGCATGATTTGAGCGGAACCAAGCCAAAAGCTGTGTTCTGTGTCCAGACAGAGCAAAGCTCCTTGCCATTGAGGGAGCCTGTTGCCATGGCTACTCAGTCTGGAACAGTTACATCTGCTGATCAGGCTGGGGAAAATGGTCCTCTTGTGGAGGTCAAGCGCTGCTTACTAGTGAGGACAGATTCGCAGTTGTTTGAGACCGCAGGGGTGGACGTAGGAATACTTGACCATCAGTATCGGGGGCTAAGGGATACTTGTTCCCAGGTGACCCTGTGCCATCCAGACATTATTCCTATGAAGTATATAATTCCAAATGAGAGCTTGAAGGTGGCAGGGATTGAGGGGCAGGTGATCTCACTGCCAGTAGCTGAGGTACCTGTGAGCTTTCAAGGCTGGAGGGGAGTTTGGCGGCTAGCGATTTCATCGACTCTGCCAGCAGCCGTGCTCGTGGGAAATGACCTGGCTGAACATGTGAAACGGGTGCTAGTGATTACACACTCACAAGCTACCACGGCGACAGTTCAGGGGGGTACTGACGAGCCCGAGGCGGAAGCAGATGAGGGTAGTTCCGAAGCTGTGGTGGAAACCTTAACCACAGACAGCAAATTTGGCCAAGAGCAAAAGGCAGACGCCACTCTCCAAAAGTGTTTTGAACAGGTGACAGACGCCCAGCTAACACCCGAAACCCCAGTGAGATTTCGAGAGAAAAAGGGGATTTTATATAGAGAGACCCTGAGGAATATCTCAAAAGGGGGAGATGGGATCAGAAGTCAGCTAGTGGTACCTGAAAAGTATCGCCCCATGATCTTACAAAGGGGGCACTCTGACATGTTTGCTGCGCACTTAGGGGTGAACAAAACACAGCAGAGAATCACACAGAATTTTTACTGGCCTGAAATAGGGAAGCAGATCAAGGAGTTCTGTAAACAATGTGATGTGTGTCAGAGGCAGGGGAATAACCGTGACAGGACCAAAGCAAAGTTGTGCCCTTTGCCTGTGATTGACACTCCGTTCAAATGCACAGGGGTGGATATTGTGGGACCTTTGCCCAAGGCCACAAAGAGGGGGAACAGGTTCATTCTCACCATTGTGGACCATGCCACGAGGTACCCTGAAGCCATACCCTTGACTAACATCGAAACTAACACAGTGGCAGATGCCTTGGTGGGGTATATGTCCAGGATGGGATTTGCCTCAGAAATAATCACAGATGTGGGCGCGTCGTTTACATCGAAGCTCATGAAACGGTTATGGCAAATCTGTGGAATTAAACACAAGGAAACCACTGCCTATCACCCTGAAAGTAATGGGTTAACGGAGAAGTTCAATGGGACTCTAATGCGCATGATTAGGGCTTACTTGGCGGAGAATCCAAACAATTGGGACCAGAAGCTGCAATCCCTTTTGTTTGCTTATCGAACAGTGCCACAAGCCAGTACCGGGTTCAGTCCGTTTGAACTTTTGTTTGGGAGAAGGGTGAAAGGGCCACTTGATTTGATCAAACAAAATTGGGAGCAGATCACCCAGGATGACCCACAAGATGTGGTGACATATATAGACTCTTTAAGGAATGACCTAAAGAGAAACCTAGAGCTAGCAGCAGAGACCCTGCAAGCTCAAAAGGTCAGAAAGAAAGCTTGGGATGACCAGGAAGGCAGGGAGAGGCACTTTAACCCAGGGGAGGGAGCGCTTTGGCCTAGGCTCTGCAAAGAGAACAAACTGCAGCTGGGTAGCCCAGAAATAAAATACTTGGGTCACATAGTAGGGGGAGGAGTGATCAAACCCCTAGAGGCCAAGATAGAAGCAGTTCGTGATTGGCCTAGACCCAACACCAAGAAAAAAGTCAAATCATTTCTTGGGTTGGTGGGCTACTACAGAAAGTTCATCCCGAGGTTTAGCGAGATTGCGGCTCCGCTGACCGATCTGACGAGGAAGAAGACTGATGACCGCATCCCGTGGACCAGCGACTGTGAGGAGGCGTTCCAGAGGTTGAAGGAGGCCCTCATCAACTATCCAGTGCTGCGTGCTCCAGACTTCGACCGGGAGTTCATCATCTACACCGATGCGTCTAACAGCGGGGTAGGAGCAGTTCTTTGCCAGGAGGATGAAAATGGTGACCAGCATCCAGTGTCCTACCTGAGTAGGAAACTCCAGAAAGGTGAGAGACATTTGGCAACAGTGGAAAAGGAGTGCCTGGCCATAGTCTACGCGATCCAGAAGGCCAAGCCTTACATCTGGGGAAGACATTTTATTCTGTGCACTGACCATTCACCACTGCAATGGTTAAAGACAATGAAAACCCACAATAGCAAACTCATGAGGTGGGCTTTAAACCTGCAAGACTATGACTTTGAAGTGAAGGTGGTCAGAGGGTCAGTGAACTGTGTTGCTGACGCCTTGTCAAGAAGACCTGAAGAATGAAGACGGCGAAGGAACATGGACTATGTATATATTTTGGTGACCAAAGGTTAAATGTATCTGTTTATTAAACATGCCTGGTTTGTATGAATAAAGGTAACTTGATGTATTGTAAATGGTAAATGTTTAAATGCCTAATTGATATGTTTAACTTAGAGTAAGGATAAGTAAGTATGGTATTGTATGTTAATGTATAACTGTTTTTGTGTGTTTTAACCAGGTTGTTTTTTGGAGAAAAGCACGTTAGCTTTCCCCCTACAAAACAACTTATAAAGAGGGGAGGTGTTACATACAGCACTGATGTTACCTGTCTGTCATGGGTTGGAGGGAAAGTTCCATCCTATGGGGAGTGGAAGGCGGGACATCAGGAGGAGGGGCTGTACTGTATATATATGTGGAGCTTGTGTGGAGAAGCTGGAGAAAAGCTAGAAGGAGAGCTGAGAGAAGAAGCTGGTGTGGGAGTCTGTGTGTCAGACAGGGTACTACTGTGTGTCAGTCAGTACCTACCTGATAGGTTCAGGTGTCTGTATGGTTAGCCAGAACTGATAGGTTCAGGGTCTGTGCTTTATTTAAAGGTGTTCTGTGTGAACCAAACTGGTGTATGTATGATTGAGACTAAGCCACGTTACTGTATCTTATTCACTTGTTCATTTTATTTTCCCTGTGTGTTATTTAAATAAACCTTATTCCTTTATTTGTTAAAAATCCATTCCTAGTCTGTGTGACTCCTTACAGGGAATGGTTGGTGGCAGCTTAGTGAAACTGTGGCATATCCCAGTAGGTCTGGGGTTGTCACAGGGAGAACTTGTCCTTATAACTCATTACATTCTTGAAAGTAACTTCTGAATTTCTGCTTTAATGAGGAAGATGTAATACCTGTTGGCCAGTTTTTGAGATCACACCATATAGCTTCATCATTAATCCAAATTAAATAAGAGTAGCCACTTTTACAGAAACATCTGTTGTGACTGAAAGTTCCAACTTGGTTTCTTGGAACTAGTTTAACCATACTAGAAATTTTAAATTGGCTAAAAGCCCCACCAGGGGAAACCATACAAGGAAGATAGTATCAACAGTAGGAAAGATTTAATAGTTCACATCAAAATAATGACAGTTTGTGGTTCTTTGCACCATTATATCCTTCTTTACAAACCTCTATTGGAAGTCCCAGAATATTAGGTAGCAAACCACCATTGATTTTTTTCTCAAGAAGAACAAGATTTTCCTCCAGGCATAGTTTTGTCTCATTTTCTAAAAAATGAAACTCCACTCCAGGATTCCAGAAGCTTCATAACTGAGACATGCCTTAATGACTAGATAAACTCATTGAACAGAAAGACAAAAAGAGTGCGGGAAAAAGAACTGTCAAGCCATCTTGCTTTGAGGAAACAGTTAAAATACAGCAATATGTTTCAAGAGGATTATTCATCACTTGTGTGTCTGTACAGAACTCAGTATCTGATACCTGTACCTCATTTCCAAACTCTGTGTTTACTGTACAGACTTCACTTTGAGGCGTTTCTCAAACTGTGACATACTCAAGTCCCTCCTGGAGATCGACGCTCCTCTTCCTGGTAGCTGTTACTCTTCAGTCAGTTAACACCAGTCTTGTTCCACTAACTCTGGAGTTCAGACTTCTATGGGGGAAGAAATGAAGGAAAACTGGCATTTTGGAGGGGATGACATAGGATGATCACTTGAAGTGCCATCAAGCCTTTGTCTTTTGTTGGAAGATACCTTGTTAGAAGGGACATTTGCTTCAAGTCTGGTTTAAAGAACCATGATGTATATGGTATATATATATATAAAAGAAGGATCTAAGGCAGCTTACATCATGGTTCTAACTTATAAAGCCCTAAACATCTTAGGTCCAAGCTATCTCAAAGTCTGTGTCTTCCATTATGAGCCTGCTCAGGGGTTAAGTTCATTAGGAGAGACCTTTCTATCTTGTCCCATCACCTTGACAGGTATGTTTGGTGGGGACACAGGGAAGGGCCTTCTTTGTTGCTGCTCCCAGACTTTGGAACTCCCTCCCACAGGAGGCCAGACTGGCCCCATCTTTACTGTCCTTCTGCAAGCAGGCAAAGACATTTCCTTTCAGGCAAGCTTTCCAATACAGACTGACTGCCTGAGTGGGATTCTTAGATGGATGGCTATACCTTACTTCTCTGGATATGTTTATAGTCTTGCTTATATTTGCCATTTCTTAGAGTAGTATTTATTTGATCCTTTTAGTATTTTAGTACCACCTTGGGTTCTTTTTAAGGAGAAAGGTGGGGAATAAGTAAGTAAGTAAGTAAGTAAGTAAGTAAGTAAGTAAGTAAGTAAGTAAGTAAGTAAGTAAGTAAGTAAGTAAGTAAGTAAGTAAATAAATAAATAAATAAATAAATAAATAAATAAATAAAATTTGTATACTTATTGTTTTTAGTTTAAAATATTGTGGTTTTATTAAATGACGTAAGCTGCCTTGGGTCCTTTTTAAGGAGAAAGGTGGGGTGAAATATTATAAACCAACAAACAAAAAACAAATCTGAGCATATGGAGATCTTAGGGAAATCTATTTCCTCCATTTTCTTTTTATTATGTTTTCTTCTTTTGAAGCAACTCATGTGTCAAAGGGATTTTTCTCAGTTTCCCAATAAGCTTCTAATATCAATTTGTCAAGACTGAGAAGCCATCTTATGAAGGAAATAGTATAATAAACACTATTAATTCTATAAACTAATGGGAAGTGGTTTTGGGGGAGGTAGATTCACTCCCACAAAGGAGCTGTAGTTGTCTGAGGGGAGACATCTGTCATCTCGTCTACCAACATGGTTTTAGCAAACTGGATAGCAGGCCAGCTCTCTGCAACCCTCCGACTTCATTGCTGGAACTATCGCTGTCAAATGTACGGTGCTTGGGATTGTATGGACCTTTCTCTTCAGGCAAGCTATCCCTTCGTGACTGACTGCCTGAGTGGGGTTTTTTAATATATGTTTCTGCCTTACTGCTTTGAATGCTTTGGTTTTGTACACTGTCCTTTAGTGGTGTTATCCATTTAATCCTATAAATATTCGTATACTTGATATTTTTAGCTTTTAATATTGACTTTTCATAATGTAAGCTGCCTTGGAGCCATTTTAAGGAGAAAGATGAGGTAAAAATATTTTAAATAAATATTTTGAATAAATAAATAGTCTAATCACCAGCTACCTCTGCCTTGTCAGATACTGAATCAAGTTAAAGAAAAATGTTAAATTCTCTCATCATGTACACATGCATGCATATATGCGCACACGCATGCGCGCGCACACACACACTCATACTTTTAAATCTTTCATTATTGTAATCCAATAACATTCCTTGACATTATCCTGTCTCTGAGAGGAAATCAGAGTGACCATATATATTCACATCATTAGGGAGAACCTCCTGTAGAATTTGGCAAGTCATAATTTCCCTCTTGAATGTCAATGAGGTTGTTACACTGGCAAAGATGGGAAGTAGCGGATTAAAAATCTAGTTCAAATACATCGTATAAAATGTCACTCTCATTTTGGCTCTAATCATCAGAGAGCTGGGAGGTCACGTTATTTGATTATTCAGAATTTAAGATTCCTGAACTTTCAATTTTGGTTCCTACTTTAATTCTACATTTCCATAAAAGGGTAGACCATTTAAAACATCATCTGCATGTTTAGTCCCGACTGAACACAAAATAATGACTTGAAATTTGCTAGCTCAGTGAGGAATGCTGAGTGATTTTGTCTGGTTCATGTTTTGACCTGGTTCACACCTGCTGGACTGATGTCAGGATGGAACACAATTTTTTCAGATTTTACACTGCTCCACGTGATGACGTTCTCAGCTCAGAAAAATACCAAATTATACCTAGATCTTTGTTCAGATAAAGTATTTATTGAAAAAGGTATAGCAGTCATATAGGTGAACTGACCTTAGACGAATGTGCAAAAACAGGCCAAATCAGGAATATTTTTCTGGTTCTACCATGACTAAGAAGTGGAGCAAGGAACCATTGTTCACCCATGGGGCACAGCAATACTTTATCAAATCTTTCACATCCCAATGAGGTTTTTGTTGAGTTAAAGAGATGGTCCACAATTTGAGCTGAGAAAAGGAGGGCTCAAAATTATTCAAGTAGACAAAGCATGTGATTGTGGAAGGATGGTTGTTGTCTGGGCTTTGCGTTGATAGGTCACATAAATAGTTTGCTGGATAATCACCTCAGGTTCCAAGTCAAAAGGTTTTACATTTCCACTGAATTGACTGGAATGTTTTTCTTTTGTGTGTGTGTGTGTACGTGTGTGTGGTTTTTTTTTTTAAAGTAGAGATTCAGAAACAGAAAAGAACTGGGGATGACGCAGGTAGAAATATCTGTCAAAGAATATAGGGTGGATTGGCCTTGAGCACTGCATTCAGGTACAGCTATCCCATATGTATATATTCATTCTTTTTCAAGTTGATGGAACAGTAGTTGTAGGAAAGGAACCTTGCCCACCCGTCACCAGAAGCAACAAAGTCCAAAATACCGAGTCACTGTAAACAGAACTATTCACAGGTATCACATAAATAAATAATAGTGATGTGGGGAGAGAAGGGCCCACCTAGGATATAGCAGAAAGCCTGCAAAAACAGTTTCAGATGAGAGGGTAAGAGAAGAAGAGACACAGAGCAAACTGGGGGAGAATGTACAGCACATATATATGAGTGTTTTTTAAAATGGTTTTTAAAAATCAGAATTATTGCAGAAATGGAAGGGAAGGGAAGTAATGAACATATTGGAAACTTAATCAGAAAAGTAATTGACTAATCTATTTCTCCCTAGTCTTAAGATGAAGTATATTATTCTAAAATAAGAGTAAACTGTTTTTCTTTAGAAAGAATACAAGAATACACACATTTGTGTTTTTCCTCCTTCTCCTTATTCTCCTCCTCCTCCTTCTCTTTGTATAATCAATTTAGACATTGCTTCCTAGAGCTGTTCCGGTTTGCTGGTTTGTTTTTGCTTTGTTTTGTTTGGGCTGTGTATGCCTAATTTCCAGCTAGGGTGTGTGGCAATCATGACACCTTGACAGCAATCAGTTACTCTACCCACTGGGGCAGAGAAGCTACTACCTGGCAATATTCCTTCCCCCTTTAACAAAAGGTTTTGTTGAGTAAATTTGCACAGTTCCCAGAAGTCAGGAAGGAAACTGTGGAAGTTTTTATTTTTATTTTATTTATTTATTTATTTTATTGTATCCATCTGCAATAGTTGATGGCTGTTTCACTCCCATCTCTGGTCGGATACCTTTATTTGCTCAATTTTATAGTACTAATCTTAGAACTGTAGAGCCAGGGAAGGGACCCTATGGATCATTGAAACCAATCCCTGTCAAGGAGGCACAGTGGGGGAATGGAACTCCCAACTTCTGGTTCTGTAGCCAGAGACCTAGACCATTGAGCTATCCAGCAGTCCTTGCCCAAACTAACGTGCCAAAAGTTTTCGTTTTGATTATTATTGTTAGGACCCATATCAATAGACATAAATACTTTTGAATATTCAAAACCAGGTTTAAGCAGGTAGGTTAAACTGGGCTCAAAGCAAATTGTCTCCTATTTGTAAGACAAATAATGAGGACCAAATTAAAGCAGATGGCATTTGCCCACTCCTACTGCTTTCCATATTTAGAACAATGGCTTGAAGTCTTCTCCTGTTTCCACAGCTGTGCGTGCTTCAAGTGTCTCTCCTTGGCTTTGGGGAGCATTCAATCAATCAATGCCGAAGAGGGAATCTCTGATTGTTTATTGGTGTTTAATAAATATTGTGTTTAGGGTTGAATAGAATGGAATGAAGAACTGGAACTGTCCCATTTTGCTCGGCCATTTGGATTGTGGCTTGACTAAGCCTCTCTAGTGGATTCAGAGGAGAAGTGAGTTTCAGATCAGAATCTTCTTGTCTTAAGCCTCTGCAACACCAGTCATTTCTGTGGTAACAGTTATATCCAGTGGGTCATGAAAAACAGTTTCTATGTTGCATCTGACAATTGGAACACCTTTCATTCTTCTGAGCAACCTCAATCTTGAACAGATCTCTTCTTTTTTGCTTGAGAAAAAAATTGATAGAATAATACAGCTGATGTAGGTCTTCTTTTATTTTCACGTGCTATTAAGTGGTTTATGTTGTCCCAATGAGTTGGTGACTTCCAAAAGCAGCAGCCCCACTGAGCTCTTGCAAACTCAAGGCCATGACTTCCTTTATTGATTCAGTCCATCTCTTATATGGTCTTCTTATTCTGTTGCCTTCAACTTTTTTCCCCAGTATTATTGTCTTTTTCAGTGGCTCTTGTCTTCTTATGAAGTACCCAAAGTGTGATAACCTCCAACTAGTCGTGATATACGGCACAACTACTTCTTCAGACCAGTGTTTCCCAACCTTGGGGTTATGACCTTCAAGTGGGTCACAAAGTGTTTTCTTGATGAGGGGGGGGTTCACAGGTCAACTTATAAGTGTTGTGGCCCCTGTTAAATAATTTCTTTCTTGACGCGTGTTATACACACTATTAAAGTATGACAAACAGGCCCTTTGGGTGAGAAAGAAGTCTCTACTTTCTGAGAAGGCATGACCTTGCCCCATAAAAGATGCCTTTTGATGCAAACATGGTGGGTTGGGGACACAGGTTACTTGGCGCCTATAAAAGGGGGTGGGGTCACAACTCAAAAAAGGTTGGGAAGCACTGTCATAGGCTTGTCTCTTGTTCTGTTTTTTAAATATATATCAGTGGGAGTTTCCTCCCCATTCCTATTTGCTTTCAGATTCTGCACCTTTTCCCCACCATTTTTTCACAAATGTTTATTTGCTGAATGTCTCACACTGTACTGCTTAGCAGGTGGTATCTGACGCTCACAGTCTTGTCAAAGATCTACATTTCAGGTCACCTATTTTCTTCCAACTTGAATCTGCATCTGATTGTGGACCTTGCTTGTCCAGATGAAAAATATTGCAGGCCTCCTTCTGTACATTTAAAAAGTTAGCATTTTATGTGTACATTTCCCAATTTCATGCATATTGACTAAGATATATCCATGTGATCATTTTATGGACTTTCCCCTCTAAATGTTCTCTCTCTCTCTCTCTCTCTCTCTCTCTCTCTGTGTGTGTGTGTGTGTGTGTGTGTAGCGCACATAATTAACTTGTAAACCACCCAGAGATTGAAGCACTATGGGGCCGTATATAAGCAGCACACTTTGCTTTGCTTTGCTTTGTGTGTGTGTGTGTGTGTGTGTGGAAGAGAGAGAGAGAGAGAGACTCGCATTACAAGCTCAGAAATGCAGTTTTTCAACCACCAATTGCATTTGTATTCTCATTCAATCCTAGGATGTGAAAACTGGGTAATTGCTTATTAAGATGCAAAGGCAACAAATTTCTCAAATATTTATTTTGCTCCCTAGGATTTTTGAAAACCAATATAAATGGCCCATCGATAAGACTTTAAAGCCACTTCAAATCTTTATTCAGTCAACACTCCTTATGGGCAGGCTGCCTAAGGTCTATCTAATTTTGAGAGAAATACAAAATTCCTTCCCCATTGCTGTAAATTGACCCTTAGGGCTGCCTAATTTACCAGCTTATTTTTCCTGTCTGTTACCTGCTTTCACTGACACAAAGTTTTCAGTGAACAGAAGGGCAATTTCCAGGCCATTAATCTTTAGAAATGGTGAAGTGCCACAATAAGAGAATGGCTATTAAGCAATTCCATTCAACAGGATAACATCTTGGCATCCACCAACTTTTAATTTGATTTCTGGTGGTATCTTGTCATATACGAGCAGTGGTATCATCCTGGAGCTCTGTGCCTACCAGCTGAACAGTAAGCAGAAATTCAGCTGAGCAGAGATTCCCCCAGCATTTTGGTGACTTCTCCTGTTAATAATTCAGGCTGTCCTGTAACTGAGGTACAGGCAGAAAAGATGGCAGGGATTGCTTCCATCTTCATGTGCTGGCTAAAGCTGCATGTGGTTAACTTCTTCATGCCATAAACCTGACAGGAATCTCGAGCTGTTTACCCATTACATGGAACATAGAAACCATTTACGTTTATAAAGAACATTTTTGGAAGGTAGCAAATCTAAGAAAAGAACATTGTTGATAAATTTGAGGAGCACATGAACGAGTGCTTGATGGTATGAGTGATTATAGCAGGCCACTCTCAAGCCTCTACCAATACAGGCCTCCAAGAGTGCTCACTACTATTCTTCACTTGCTGCCACCAACCTATCCTTAGTACTCACAAAGGACAAGTTTTTCTTTCAAACAAATAAAGGGTTTATTAATTTGTATAAAATAAAAAGGGTGAATCACAGGTAATAAATCAAATTGTTAATCACGTTTCTCAATTACTAGATCACACAGACTTTTCCCTCACTGAGTAACTCTCACAGGTCTATCTCACTCTCTCAAACAATTTCTCTCATCTTTTCAAACTCTCCAAAACTCCCCCTTTCACACATCATACACCTTATATAATCCAGCTCCTCCCCCTTCTGCATCACCCTCCGTCCTCTCATTGGCTGAGGTTCCCCTGCCCAGCTGTGACGGACAGGTGAGAGCAGAGCAGAGCTGTATGCCACCGTGATGTTATCAGATATTGGTCAAAATCCGGTTAAATAGTTATTCTGGCATAGCACAAGTGGCATTACTTTTGTAGATGAATTGCCCTAAATCAAGAAATTACAGTAAACATTATCAGTTGCATAATGAGTTGTGGGATTCAGCATGCAACTGACAATGTCTACAGTGATTTCCTAACTTGGGCCAATCAGGCTCCAAAACCTACCCCATTTGTGTAGCTACACAAGAGGATTTGGGACACTGCATTGAGCACATATGGCAATGGAGTTGGCATTTTGTGTTTCACATGTCTGATCCCCAGATAGACCAATCTTTGTTATTCTTGTTGTAAGGAGCTAACTAAAATTAGTTGCATCGCTCTGCACATAATTACCAGACACAATGTTTTAACTGAGAGTAAATGCATTTCTTAAATATTTCCTTTTATTACCCTGAGAATGGACCACAACATAAAACTGTCATAGAAGTGGTGGTGATGGTGGTGTCGAAAGTGAAGAAAGATGATGATTGCCAACTGTGCCTTAAAGCAGCAATTAAAAAGAATGATAACACAAAAACACCAACTGCTGGATAACTCAGTGATTTTGGCATCTGGCTGCAAAACCAGAGGTTGGGAGTTTGATTCCCCACTGTGCCTCTTGGACAAGGGCAGGACCTGATGACCCATAGAGTCCCTTCCAGCTCTATAGTTCTAAGATTAAGATTCTAAGATTATGAACTCATCCTGTTAAACGTATGAGCCCAAGGACCAGTGAATCCTGTTCTGAAAAGAGCTTTTTTTTTCCTCAGCATTGAGCACATGTGGGCAAAGCAGAGCCCACATCCATATCAAGCCCCCAAGCCCTTTTTTGAAGCCATTGGTACCTGTCAAAATCCACAGCATTTCCCAGTTTGCTGTTGTTGATTGGTAGCAAATTGATAAATCTGGGGAAGAACGTCAACAAGGCAGTAAAGCACATTTTTGTCAGTATCGATCAGAGAAAGCCTTCAATTACCACTGTTTTCTCACTGGCTTCCCCATCATTTTCCTTTCTTAAACCTTGATTGTTTCTTGTAGAGGATTAAGCCTTTTGTTATTTAAGAGATGAGAAATGTTAATTGCTATTTAAAAGGCTTCTGCTTGGAGGAATATTAACTTTCAAAAATACCCCACAAATTATAGTTCTTAGGTAGTACTTCTACTCTGTGTTACTGTTACGACTTATTAAAGTAAAATAAGGATAAATCCTTATACAGATTTTAAACTTAAAAAAAAAAACAATTGAACTGAATTGATACCCTGCATCTTGAACAAAATATGTGAGCAATGCAAACATTCAGAAGATATACATGCAAACTATGTACAGATGTCTATATAGGGAAGGAAAAATTGTGCACATAATTGAGATGAAACAAACTTGGTGGTGGAAGAAACAAACCATGATGGGATTGGGCTCCAGACATATCTACAAATCCTGTACATTTCTGTTTTGTTCATCATCACAACAATAAAAGGAAAATGAAGCTAAGAAGTAGTGAGATGCCCAATCAATGTCACCCAACAGGACTTTAGGCCATTCTTGCACACAAATATGACTTTCACTGCAGAAGAAGAGTCTTGGGATACTTTGAATCCTTCTCTCTCTCTTTCTCTGTCATTCGAAACTCTGCTTTCCACTGCATCAAATAAACTCTTCCAGATGTCTGAACATTTAAAGACTGAATCAGAAATAAATGCTCTTAAGAGCATCATTATCTGCCTTGTATGTTTTTTCTTAAGCTCTCATTAATACAATTACATTTATAATTATCAGATTTTGCTATACAGCACTCCACTGATTTATTTATTTTTTTCTTCCTTTATAGGCCTGGGTCTTCAAACCTCTCTCAGCCCAGCATTCCACCAGGATACGATAGAGCAGCCTTGGAAAATGTAATGTAAGGACAGCAGTATCAGACAGTGGTTTGTAAGGGTAGAAGCCCCATTAGAGACAGCAATACACTAGCTGTTCGGCAGCTTGAAAGCTGGCTAAAGGACATTTCATTACTTTGGCTGAAGGAAATTTGATGGAGACTTTCAGACAGCTATTTAATTCAGTTGCCATTGCTATTTTCCCATCATTGAGGAAAGGAATAGAGTCAGAAATTCAGTCTTTTTTGCTTTTCTTCCTTTGTGTCACTGGTGTGGAGGGGAGAGGGCAAGAACAGAGGATGATTGTGTCTTTGGAAAAGTGAATCCCCAGATGGGGGTTGAGATTTACTAGTGGTCTTGCAGGAACCTTAAACCAGATTATTCAGGGGAGATGATTTTATGAAAGATTAGGCAGTGCTGCATCTTAAAAATCAGAGTTACATCAAAGCTGCTGTATCTTTTCAACATATATCCAGAGATGTGCAGGACGGAGGCAAGGGAAGGAATGGGAGGGCAAAGAAAGGATGGCAGAACTGGAGGGTAAGCTGCACTAGAAGGGTAAGGAGTGTGGGAGTGATAGTGAGGGAAAGAATGGGAGAAGAGAGCCAATCAAGGCACAATAGCAGAGGTGCGGGTGATTGGGGAAGGAGAGGGAGGGGAAAGTTGGGCTAACAGAGCTATCAGCAGGTTGAGGCACTGGGGGGGGGGTGAGGGAAGGAAGGAGATGGGAAACCCAGAGGTCACAAATCACAGCCGCAGCTCATATTCCCTCAGGACATCTGGTTCTTCCATGACCTGGGCATTCCAAAATCCAGAGATAGGCTGATGAATATTTATGTTGAAATTTGCATGCACCAATTGGAGCTGGTTAAGTGAGAGGAAGAAAAGGAGGGAGAGGGAGGGAGGGAGAGTAGGCGGGAGAGAGTGGAGAAAGAAGGTTGTTTAGTTGAGAGTTAACGACATTGACTGGACTGTTATCACCTGTAACAATAAACAATTTCTACTTGGTTCTTAAATGATATGTTGCCTGGCCCCCTGTCATTAATAGTGAACAATGTTGATGTAATCAACTGGTGGCAGCTGGATGACATGTAGTGTGAGCCTTTGCTTGGTGAAACAACCAAGGACTACGTGGGAATGTGATAGCTTCCACCAGTGGCATCAATGAACCCAGTTTCCTTGGGCTTATTGAAGAAATGCAGCTCAGCCTGAAGGGCACTGATGAGAGTCAGGGCATTCCCTTGCTCAATGGGGCACCACCCAGAGTCTCACTGCCTCCCCCCCCCCCTTGTATGGCTTCTGGGTCACCATGACCTGATCCATTGCTGTTTACCAAGGCCTTTTAAAGATTTAAACTTCCCCTCCTCTAACCTTCCAGAATGTTCTTCTCGTCACTATTGGCCTCATGAGAGCCATCATGCTGTTCAGTGAGGAAATTTTCCATACAAGAGTCAAGTGGAAGCAAAACAAAATACAAAATCCACAAGAAATCTGTAAGATTTGCTCTCTACATGGGGCTGCCCTTGAAGGTGGGTCGGAAGCTGCAGCAAGTGCAAAATGCAGTGGCCAGGCTGGACACTGATATATCTAAAATTCACCATATTTCACCTGTCCTGGCTCACTTGCACTGGCTGCCAGTTTGCTTCCAGGCCAAATTCAAGGTATTGATGCTAACTTATAAAGCCCTTTACAGTTTTAGGACCTTGCTACCTGTCAGAGCGCCTCTCCCTCAGGCCATCTTCCCATCCCACCCGCACCTCCCAGTCTTTAAGGTTGCGGGTGGCCACTCCAAAAGAGGCCTGGAAGGCATCAACCAGAAACCGGGCCTTTTCAGTCGGGGCCGCTCCGCTCTGGAACTCTCTTCCTGTGGAGGTGCAACTGGCCCCCACCCTCCTCAGCTTCTGCAAGCAAACTAAAACCTGGCTTTTTACCCAGGCCTTCCCAAGCACCACCCTTTTGTAAAATTATGCTGGCCCATTGTACTCCACACCGTTATAGAAGGGGAGTGTAATCTATAAAAGCCTGTGCTATAATAAATGTACCCAAGCTTTCTGATAACTATTAGTTATTGTTGCGACTAGTTTCCTTGTCTGATTAGTGGGACAGTGAATACACATTTTGCTTTTTTACACCAAACAGAAATGGTTAATTTCTATGCAACTTCAAAAGCTCAGGCGTGTTCTTGATTGAATGAATTCAATTGCCGGCCTCTTTTTCCCTTCTGTAGCCTGAAACCAGGGTAGTAACTGATCCATCAGAAACCAACACATTGCAATTTGATCTTTCCCAGTCGGGTTACCCACTGATTGTGAAAACCAGATCTCTTTCTGGTGGAAACATCACCATTTGCCCTGCAGAAAACTCAGCAGGTCTAATTAAAATGATAGGTTTTGTTCTCACAGAACATTGAACATGAGCCTTACCTGTCCTATATTGTCAAGCTTCCTTGACTTCAAGTGTGCTGAGTTATATTCACAAAAGAAAGGTGTTCACTTTCCAGAGGTTCACAAACATGCTGTATAAAGATGACACAGAACTGGATAGAATAGCTAATACTATGGAAGACAGGAACAAAATTAAAAAAAGATCTAGATAGTCTTGAGTACTAGTCTGAAAACAACAGAATGACATTTAACAGTGATAAGTGCAAATTTCTACACCTGGGGTGGGAGAAAGATGCATATCGAAAAACACAGAACTTATGAACATGCACCATGCACTACACCAAAAAAGTGATGTGGACAGATTGTGTTTAACACACAAAAAATTGGAGGTCATCGAATGCTGCAAATACAGCAGGTAGTAGAGGAAGAAGAAGGAAGCCTAATTGGTTATACCAGTACAAGTCGAGAAAAAATTCTTAAGAAAGTTAAAATGGAGAGTTGTTTGAAAACAGAAGAAACAAAGGGTCAGTATAACAAACAAGAATTTGAAAAAGCATTAAGCAATTGGAAAAATAAACCTCTACATAGACAACACAGCGGAACTATTCCACATTGTACATGATTTATCCAGAATTGGTCACAGTGACAGGCCTCCGAGTAGCATTTCCTGTGACCAATTTGTGACCTTCTTTAAAAATTTGTCCCTATTTACTATTTTGTAACTCTGTTGTTTTCTTTGTTATAAACTGCCCAGAGTGGCCTTGCTGCCAGATGGGCGATATAAAAATAAAATAAAATAAAATAATAAAATAAATAAATAAATAAATAAATAAATAAACAAACAAATAAATAAATAAATAAATAAATAAATAAATAAATAAATAAATAAATAAATAAATGCATACATGCATACATACATGCATGCATGCATACATACATACATACATACATACATACATACATACATACATACATACATACATACATACATACATACATACATACATACATACATACATACATACATACATAAGAAATATTGATGGAAATCATGGTAATAATTCAACTTTGGCATGTCTAAAACTGGGGACCATTAAGAAAGAAACCAAAAGCTTAATTTTTGCTGCACAAGAACAAGCATTCTAAACCAATGTGACAAAAGTTAAGATTCAAGGAATTTGTGCTAACAGTAAATGTCGACTCTGCCAAGAAAAGATGAAACTGTGTCACACCTCATCTGTGAATATCCAATGATTGCACAAGGATTACAAAGTTAGATATGATAGAGTGGCAAAGTTAGTGCACTGGTCATTATGCAAAAACTATAACTTACCAGCCTTCAAAAACCCATGGGAAAATCAGGTAGGGAAGGTGTCAGAAAATTAAGAAGTCAAGATCTGGGATCTCTGGATCCAAAGTGACAGACACCTTGAACATAACACACCAGACATAATAGTAATAGAATGTAGAAATGTCTGGATCATTGACATTGCAATTCCATGGGATGCCAGAACTGAAAACAAAGAACTGAAAAAACTAACAAAGTACAGAGATCTGGAAATTGAAACATCTTGCTTGTGGATGAAACACACTTCAGTGGTCCCTGTCGTCTTTGGGCCTTTGGGAACAATATCAAGAAATTTCACACAGTATTCTAAGCAGTTGCAGATCTCAGAAATAACACCATCAGAGATACAAAAAATGAAAATATTAGGAATGGCATTAGACCTGGGAGCTTCATATTTGTATCTTTTGAATATGAAGCTCAGCTCCATAGGTGCCATGGTGGTCCGTTCCCACTCCCCAGAACCAGTCTGGTCTGACAGTGGAAGCATTGCACCATATGTGAACATAGTCTCGCCGGCACTGCCCCACCTCTTTCCACAGCTAACCACTCTGGTGAGGAGGCAGGAAGATGAGTCTCCCTGCTCAAGTGAAGGGGCCAGGCAGATTTGGGACAGGAGGCTGTTCCACAACTGCAGTGCTACCACTGAGAAGGCCCAAAGTCTGGGGGTCATTTTCCAGACCTCTATTGGGGTCAGAACTCTCTGCTGCCCTGCCTGAGATGATCTTATTGGACTGGCAGACCTTATATTATTGGTTAATACCAATACCTTAAAGCTGGAATGGAAGCAAACAGGTAACCACTGCAAGGCAGCCCAGGTGGGGAAAATATGTTGGTATTTTCCAACCCCACTCAATAGTCTGGCCACCAAGTTCTGGACCTGTTGAAGTCTCTGTAGCAGGTCCAAGGGCAGGCCCACATAGAGGGCACTGCAGTAGTCTAATCTCAAGACTACCAACTCATGGATCAGCATGGTGAGGGACCCAGTGTCATTGTGAGGGACCCAGTGCCGTCTAGGGCTTTATATGTCAAAACTTAATGGTGACATGAAGCTCTAGAACTCCTGATGACCTCCCCCCAGCAGCCTCATATAGATGTTAAATAACATTGGGAAGATGACTGACCCCTGTAGGACTCCACAATTGAGAGTCCATGGAGCAGACAGCATATCCCCAAGCTGTATTCTCTGAGGCCAATCCTCCAGGAAGGACTGTAGCCAGGCCAAAGCCTGACCACCGATCCCCAACCTTGAGAGCCTCCCCAGGATACAGTGGTCAACTGTATCAAAGGCTACTGTTAGGTTGAGGAGGACAAACAAGGGCATTTCCCCTTTATTGGCCTCCTTCAAAAGGTCATCTTGCAGGGTGGCCAATACCATCTCTGTGCCATGATGCAGCCTGAACCTGGACTGGGATGGATCAATGGTGCTGGTTTCCTCCAGGAGAGCCTGAAGCTGATCGGCCACTACTCTCTCCACTAGCTTGCTGATGAAGGGTATATAAGTAACTGGATGGTAGTTGTTAAAATTGTCAGCTGCCAGGTTGGGCTTTTTCCAAATTGGATTAATGAGCGTCTTCTTGAAAACAAGGGGAACCTTGTGGGTGGGGATGTGGGTGAAATAAATCACTCTTTTGTAGTTAGCAGAGTCCAGGATATAAAATTTACACTTTCTCTTCTCTGGACAGAAGTGATAAATAAGACACAACAAGAATTTAGCTTGAGAGATTCGAACAATATAACCCACAGACAAATTGTTGTCTTTCTCCAACGAAGGCTTTTTATCTTGTAGTTTCAGGAAAATATTTACAGTAGGTATATACAGTATTCCAGACAGGAAACGGACAGCATAACACTCAAAACATCAAGCTCTGCTCACAGGAGAGTGGTACTGACTTGATTACTTTTATATCCACAGAACTGATGCAGCCTTGCTACCAGGATTGCATCAGATGCCCAGTGACTTGGCAGGGATCCACTGCACATGTCCATCATGTCATAACTTTTCTTAGAGAGAGAATATTCTCCAGTATTTAGATCAATACTCAGACAATACCAAGTCAGGTCATTGGCCCAGTTAGTCAATCTTCTCTACACTGACTGCCAAAATGTCTTCTGAATTTCAAACAGAAGCCACAGGTAGAGAAGGTGGACACTGAACTTCATTGGTCAAATCGGGGCCATATTTTCTTGGAATTTCTTGGGTGGAATGTATGGCCAAACCAATGGTCCATATGTTCCACCCAAGAAATTCCAAAATAATACTCCCCACTCTTGGACACTCAAGCAATAATCATGTATCCTAGACTAATAAGCTGGCCATGGCTTGAATTAGCAGAGCCTCATGGGCAAGCAGAACACTGCTTTTGTTAACATTTATTTTATCAAGAAAATAAAAGTAATCCAAGCTGAAATAGAGGGTGAAATATCTGCTGCTTGAAAGAAATCAAGCTTCAAAATCTCTATGGCATAATTGCAACTTTAAAGCAAAGTGAATCACCTAAAAAGCTATTTTAAACTTTGGTCAAATGTGCAGGCAAGTGTGATTAAAAATTGCTTTGATTTTGAAGTTGAAACATGCTGCCCTTTAGTATAAAGAAAAATTATATGTTAGAGAAGTGTGGGTGGTGGTGCTCTGATTTTATGCCAAAGACAGAGCAGTAGCTAGACAGTCTCTCAGTCTTGACTGTGGCATGCTTTTCTGAAACCCCCACTGTCTCTTTCTTCTTCTTCTTCTTTAATTGAGTTGGAAGAGCTCATTACAATAATCCAAACAGGATGCAACTAAGGCATGTACCACTGTAGCCAAGTCAAACATTTCCAGTAAGAGGGACAGCTATCAAATGAATGTTAAAAGGAAGGTACGTCAAAGGTACCTGGAGATCACACAAGCTGCAAACCTGAATTTTGGGGGGGATTGTAACCCCATCTCACACAGGATGGCTAACTATTCCTTCATCTGCCTTATGACTGACCAGGAATAGCTTTGTCTTTCCAGGGTCAAGTTTCAATATGTTTGCCGTCATCCAGTTCATTACAGATATCAGACACTGGTGTTGGGCAAAGACAACTTCCTTTGAATTAGATGGGAGAGATAAAGTTGAGTGTAATCAGCAAAACTCTGAACAGAATTTGGTTAAATGTTTTAATTTTTATTGTTTATTTTTAGCTCATTAATAAATGTTTTATTTACTGGTGTAAAATGCCCAGAATAGTTCATTGCACTACTGGGGCATTTAATCAAGCAAGCAAGCAAGCAAGTAACTTCTTGCAGCAGTTTCATGGGGCACAGAACAGAAGTCTGAGGGATGCCACAGGTCAAAGCTTAGACTGGGAGGATTCCCCCAGAACCATCCTCTGAATTAACTCCTCCAGGAAGGATCTGAATCACTGTCCAGTTTCCAGCATGGGTCAGCTGGCAAGGTAACCAAAGCTATCTCAGTCCCAAAAGCAGGTCTGAAGCTAGAATGGAACAGGTCTTCATAATTTATTTTGTACAGAAACCTGGAGCTGAGATAGGCCTTGTGGATTTTGAGAAGCAAAGCATGCAAACAGAAAGAAGAGGACTGATGGATTGATCAAGGGATGGAAACAACCCAGCTGACTCTTCTATTTTTTTTTCAAAAGCTGTAAAACATGTCAGCAAGCATCATAGCAGTTGCTCAGTAGTGCAGTTGTACAATTTACACAAAAATCTTGGCCACAAATGCATGATTTCTCATTAAAAGCAGCAGAAGACAGTGAAGAGAATATTGTTTTCCTTTTTTCACATGCACGAGACAGAGACAAGCAAAGATTTGCATCCATATTTTAAATTGATGGTTCTGTAGGGCCATTGTGAAGGTAGCACATTTGTTCCCAGACATATAGAAATGATCACTTTCCTGTCATTCATCAGTTACTGGATTCTCTGGCTTTCTAGATTTCAGTGGCAGCTTTATCACTGACATTAGGCACTTCTTATACACTCCCTGGCTAGGGTGTCTGCAGGTTGATACAAATTAGAGCCTACCAGCCCAGTTACTTTTCCATTGCCTCCAAAATTCAGAAGAAGATGTTCGTGTAAGTAGCTGCTCCTAGGGAATCAGGCTGTGACTTTGACAGCAATACAGAATGTCCATGTTCAGTAGCCACAAACTACCAGTTTGGCGGTTGGGCATAGTTTGTTTCCTGCCCAAACAGCTGATCTGGAATTCAGCTCCCCACCCCCTCCAGTGGGGGCCCTAATCAGCACCAGTGCTCAGAGGAGAAGGGGCAGGACACTGCCGTTGAGTGGGCTCCCGCTGAAACACTGAACCACAGATCAGCTGTTCGGCCAGGAAGCAAACCGCATGGAACCGCTGAACCTGTAAGTTTGTGCCCATCTCTAAAGCAAATGTTTCTTCCAACAAGAAGAAGTATAGCTATTACTATGACAATGATGAAGATTGTTTTAAAATGTTTCACAAAACTCAGAAGATTGCATTTTCAGCTCTGAAATTGCTTACTCGCTGTTTTCTCCTTAAATCCCCCCTAAGCTGGAAACTGATATATGCCTGTGTCTGACTTCTCTGAGAGCAAAATATAACTTCCACATGTAGCAATAATATATATTTCTGTAACCTACCAGCACCACAGACCTGTGGATTGAGCAGGAATAGTGCCGTGAAAGCAGCAGAAGACAGTGAAGTGGTGGCAAAAGGCATCCTTCCCACTCAGACCACGGACCACCTGACATCACCGGTGGTGTCAAACGGGACCAAAATGTTCGGTGTTTTTATGCATCTTTGTACATGCATGCAGCCATTGCCCAGGTATGCATTAAAAAGCTATGTGGGTCTCTTCATCATTATTCTGAAGAGGTTCTGACACTTTTTATATGGGCTAAAACAAAACACTTGTGTCCTTTGACAGGGAGCAGTTACACTGGGTAATATGGGCTGGCCATTTCCACACAAGGCTGCACTCCTGACCAACCTTGTCCTTCCTCTTCTCCTCTGCTTAAAAAGGATTTTGTGACTGAATCAAGCTGCATACCAGGCAATATTCAACAGACAGAGCTTCCTCCATGTGTGTGTGAACAAGCTTTTCCTTGCTCTCGCTCTCTCTCTCTCTCTCTCTCTCTCTCACACACACACACACACACACACACACACACAGAGAGAGAGAGAGAGAGAGAGAGAGAGAGAGAGAGAGAATAATAATCTACGATAGAGCTTCTTTCATACCAATCATATTGATAAACTGTTGTATTTCTTCCATTTGTGCAGCAGCAATTAAATAGGCAGGGAGCCTGAAAGATTTGTGGCTGAAACCTGTCTAGTGTTCACTAATCTAGAAGTGCAAAACACTGACAACTTCTGGCTTATTGCACCATTTTAAAAATAAGAAATGCAGGTATGTTCTATGCATCAGCCAGGTCTGTACTTGTTCTCTGTCTGTCTATCTGTCTGTCTGGGATCCTGTTGCTTTATTATGAAGACACAAGACAAAAGGCAAAAGATTCGCTCACTTCTAACCAACAATTAATGGATCCCTAGGATTCTTGATCACATGCCAAGCTGGTATTCATATGTGTCCAAAAGAATTGCATCAATGAAACCTGAATTGCAAGCTAAAAGTGAATGTTATGCATTCTGCCTTCCGCCTGAGGAACAAAACATCTGGATTTCAGCCAGTGACTGCACTTTTTAAGTGTTTCCCCACTTTTGGGGAAAAACTAGGGCTTTTCTCTTGCACTGGAGAAAAATTTCATGGGGCATGATTATTCCCCATTAAAGACAGCTTGTGTTGAGACAGCATTAGTTTGCAAGAGAAAGAAAGGAATTTATGAAGTATTCATCACTAATACCAACACTAATGCTGGATTCAGAGCTATGTGTCTGTGCTGGTGTATGTGCTTGAAACACATGACATGATAGAAATAGAGGAGGTTGCTTCAGGGCATATGAAGAACTCATTTCTTTCTCAGATTCAGTCAATCCAGCCCTCAGGCATAGGATAGAATCCATTTTTTGAAAACTTGAGACCATCTTTACTCTTATTTCAGAGGATCTCCAGATGACCAAAAAAAAAATAAAATAAAAAATTTCCCCTTGCCCAAGCTTTCACAACCATGGAAATGGGGCTATGGATGTGGGAAGGGGCTGTCTGCCACCTTATTTTGACTTACGTTGCTAATATATTAAAGTAACAACTGCAAACACTGTTACAAAAAAAAAAGCATTAAACTTTATTGAAAATTTCCCTCCCACAAACTGAGATTGTTTTGCCCAGCCCCCTGCTGGGAAATTCTGGGAATTTTAGTCCAAAACAAATGAGTAAAATCTCCATGCTTGGAGAGCTGATTCAGTAAATGAAACAATGCTGGGAGGGATACTTCTTGCTGACCCTACAAGCAAGAAAGTACAACCGAAAGACTGTTTGCTGAAACCTGGATAATCATAGGCAAATATCTTATTTTGCCTCAGGGCTGACCAACTTTTCATATATGTGTCATTGTAACTATCCTGCAGCCTTATTTCACCTGGTGGGACCTTCCCAGTCCCCTAAAGTTAGCTGTGTGAGCATAGTGCAGAAGAACTGGCTCGCTGCCATTAGCAATTGCTGTCCAGTTAGATAAATGAGATTGTCAAACGTTGTGCACATTTGCTAGAATTGCTGAGGTCTGGGGTTTGCCACTGTGTCATTATCGCGTTGGGCAGAAACACTAAGAGATTCCTTCACATGAATCAGCAGAGAGGTTTATTAGGTGAATGAAAGTGGACTGATATACAACATGCTACAAAGATGCTTGGCTTTTCTCATCTCTTTATATGTGTCTTATTTAATTACTGAAAAAGCGATGTCAGACTCTATCTTTTGAACCCCACTAGGATCTAAAAGAAGATGCATGAAAATTTCTCCTTCATTCAGTCCCTCAGAAGTGACTGCATTGTGATGGCACAGCATACAGTCCAAAATAAGCCTCGACACTGTGGAGTAACAACTTGGGCCAACTCGCTAAAAAGAGAAAATGAAGAGTAACAAAACATATGGGGTTGCCAGCTTTTCTTCTACATCAATACAGTTCTAAATGTCACACAGTCTAGTTTAGAGATATAAATGTTTGACTTTGTGTAATGACATCTGTAAGACTGTGCAATATTAAAATTCCGACTGGAAATTTTCCTTATAACGTATGCGCGGCTGCAGAGTCAATAAATTAAACATCGTTTTATGCTAACCTATGTATTTAGCATTATGGCCCGTGCATTTGCCCACTTCCTAAGAATACATTTCCATCTTAGTTTAATGTTCCTGAGAGTGTTCATGAACTCCATTGGTAATTTATGCACGATTTACTGGAAGGCATGTGTCTTCACAGACTGCAGCTTACATGGATATTCCATATGCATAAAAATTTGATATGCAAGTAATTTGGAAGGAGGGGAGGGACAGGGAGGGGAGCTGCTTCAGAATATGACAGCAGCAATAAACAAACCAGGTTATTGAGTGAATATGCTGAAGTAACCCTCAGGCAAAGTGAAAAGCCAGTAAATTACTTTACTATTTCTCCCTCCATGAGGCAATAACTGCTAAGCACTTACTCTTTGTGGGGGGAGAAATAGGTCAAAAATGCCATGCATGAGGAATTCCAGTGTTACCTACCTCTGGGATATGAAACAGGAACTTACCTGTGAATTGTGAAGCAGTTTCATGTGCTTCTCCTCATGTTCCAAGACAGAAATTCAAGACTACGTTGAATTAGAAAGACACAGCAATTGTGTTTCCTCAAATTTTAACTCTCCACATGTTGTCATATTTAGTCTATTACAGGAAGAGTCTTCTTTCACCTTAAAGACTAATGAATTTTACTGAGCATAAGCTTTCAGGGACTGCATCTGACAAAGTGGGCTGCAATCCATGAAAGGTTATGTGTGTCACTAGAAGCTTTGGTTGATTTAACTCTGTAGATTTTTTTTCCTTCGTTCTTGGCTGGTTGACACTATGATTGCTGAGTACAAAGGCTTCAGTACCAAAAAAGAGACTCTTCACGGTTCACAGAAGGGCAATGCTCATGCAGAGATACCAGTTCATAATAATAATCTTAGAACTGCAGAGCTGGGAGAAGCCGTATGCAACATCCTAATCCCTGTCTGGGAGGCACAGTGGGCGAATAAAGCTCCCAACTTCTGGCTCCACAGTCACACACTTCAACCACTGAGCTATCCATTTAGGAGAAGAACTATTGAAACATACAAGAACTATTGAAACATACACGCCTAAGTCACTGAGGAGAATAACTTAAGTCAGCAGGAGAAAGTGAGTTCCTTTTCTGCTTTGTCCCGTGGCTTCTCCCATTGAGGTAGGATGACTTCAAAAAAGCATGGTTGAATCTGTCTGTTTTAGTTTCACTCATATTAGTATTTTTTTAAAAAAAATCCATCAAATTCATTTAAAAATTGTGAAGTAGTAAGCTCTTACCAAAATCGTGTGGAATAAAACTATCAGTCATCTGGACAGGCTGGATTATTGAAAAAAGTTTCTAAATTTGAATGAGAAAATCTGTCAGTTTTGGATCCTTCTACATTCAAGTTTTTTTTTTAAAAAAAATCAAGTTCTTATCATCCCAAATACTGCAAAAAATGTGAATTTGAACAAATTTTATAAGACAACATGCTCTCCCATACATATAAGCCAAATTCAATATATACACCTATTCACAGCTCAGATAGGACCATCTTATACTAGGCTGACAGACAGGAGTGTCATAAAGATTAAGCAACCAGTCAGTCATTGGAGTTATATCCTACCTTTCTCTCAAGGACAGGACTGAAGGTGGGTTAATATTAAATGAAAGAATACATTCACATAGAAAATAGGAGCAACCATTAAAACAAGATTAAAATTCAAGCTCCACATTAAAACAATTAAAAACACAATTTTAAAAAGATATTCCTAAGAACAGGATAATTGGTCTGTTGGTAATAAACTCCATCTTTAGCAGCCAGTCAAACTGCATGTTAAAAAAAAATCTTTATTTGCCAGTATAAAAACAATAAAGAGCGAACCAGCCTAAGCCCCTTAGAAAGGAAGTCCCCAGCCTTAAAGCAACCACTGAGGAAAAGCTGTTGGCACCAAAGCTATATTTTAATATCTAGGGATTCAAGCCCAGACTCTGAGCAATGAGCTTGTATGGATGAAGCAGGAGTTTTATTTAAGGCTGATCCATATGGAGTGTTTGTTTTTCTAAAGGTGTCTGTATCTGCACAGATTGGAGCAGTATTTCTCCTACCATTCACATAATGTGAAATTTGTCTTCTTTAGTTCAGTATATTTTTCCCCCATGAATTTCTGTGCTTTTCAGTCCCTCCTGCCAGAATAGTCTGTTTTTAGTCTTGGTTTGTTCTGTGGGGGACAGACGTTACCACTACGATGCTTCTTAAAATGAATTTCCTGTTGGTCACCAGAACCTTCCAATCCAATTTCAGTTTGGGTTAACAAACAAAAATGCTTCAGAAGAGAAGCTCCAGCAGTGGACTTTTCAAAATAAAATAGAATTTTTAAAAGATCTCCTAAAGAGAACAGGTTTTCAGAGAAGTGGCTTTTTAAAGAGAAGTTTGAATCCAAATGTTTTTGCAATTCATAACATTTTTTTTTTTTGCAATTTATAAAATAAAGTATTTAACTGCAATTTATAAAATTGCAAAAGTCAAAACTAAAGAATACTTCCCTTGCCACTTGATAAGGAGCCAGGGGTGAGGAGGAAATCCTTGCAATAACTTCTGTAAAATGCCATTAAAAGCCTTTTAAACATAACAGTTGAAAGTAACTAGCTATCATGTGTGCACTATGAGTGATGTGATGTTTTGCGTGTTAAACCCAGTGGTGTAGCATGGGGGGGGGCACAAGGGTGGTCAACATGGGCACAAAATGTTTAGGGGATGCAACCCATGCTATGCCACTGATGGTTCCTTAGGGTAGCTCGGCGTGCCAGTGGGCATGTACACAGGCTTGTGAACAGACCTTTGCATATGCAAAAGGGGGGAGGAGGGGGAACAGAGAAACAGACCCATCAAGCAGGGGCTTGAAAGGAAGGAAGGAGTGAAAAACCTGGCAGAGGCTGTTGCAAAGAAAAACAAAACAAAAGGAACTGGTACATCCACAGAAGTCCAGATTATAAAGGAGAGATGAAGTCTCAGGATGTAGGAAATAGAATCAAGCTCTTTATTCTGTATTTCAGAATATCAGACCAACGAAAGGTGGAGAAAGTATAAAAAAGCTTGGTATATGTTTGATATTCTGTCTAGTATATTTTATCATGCCTAGTGTGCTCAGTAATTAAATGCATGTATTTATATAAAGTTGAGACTCCCAAGTCAGGTGTATATCTCTATATATATTTTCAAAAGAAAATGTGAATTATTCAATATCTGACATGTGATTTTGTGCTATGCTTAGCTTCTGAAGAAGGCTTCGCCGAAACGCATTGAGACAGAGTTTTTTAAATGACTCATTTAAAGAAATACAGAACAAAGAGCTTGATTCTATTTTCTACATTCTGAGACTTTGTCTCTCATTTATAATCTGGACTGCTGCAAATAAAATAAAATAAAATAAAATAAAATAAAATAAAATAAAATAAAAGCCTCCGCCTGTCCCAAAGTATGCCATTAGAAATGTAAGTACCACTGCCATTGCATGTGTCCATGCCTAGTACTTGAATGGCAACTTCACCCTTAAAAGCCCTCTCCTGGATCCCTGCCTCCCACTCCTGGAGGTAATTCCAACTAAGGGGTGGCTTGGAGTATGTGAATGTAGGTGTGTGCATGCACAAAGGAAGGGGAGAGGGCCATACATATAAAAGGGGGTTTGTGTGTGTGTTGCATTTTGCATAGTCGATGGATTTATGGCCATAGGAGACAGGGAGAACCCCCTTCCTGATATGCAACCCAGGCCGGGTGTCTTTTACTGTGGGCCAACTGCCCATTGGAAAATGTGAGGACTGTGAGAAATTTGGTTGCAGGTGTGGTCAAGCAGAACAGACTAGGTCTCGCTCTTTCTCTCTCTGTCTGGTGTGTGTGTGTGAAAAGATAATAATGGGGGGTAGACTTAAAGAAAACAAGGAAGACCAAGTAGGAAATGGATTGACTCCATTCCTAGAAACTTCTAGCAGTACAGCAATGGAACCAATTACCTTGCGAGGTGGTAAATGCTCCAACACTGGTGGCATTTAAGAGAAATTTAGGCAGCTATCTGTCACATCTGCTTTGATTTGTATTCCTGCCTTGAGCAAGGGGTTGGACTAGATGGCCTTATAGGCCCCTTCCAACTTCATGATTCTATGATTCAATGGCTCCATAAAGGTAGCCACAACCTTGAGTTTGCTAGACATGAGCAGTACTATTTTTTTAAAAAAAATCATTTTCCATTAGGTAAGGGAAGATCATGGGGAAGGGGATTTGGATTAGGATATTGGGGTAAATAAAAAATACAAAATGTGATAGAGAACAATATATATCATTATTACATTTGTCAATATGTTTCTTACTAAGCTTACTTAACACTTATCATTTTTTCCTAAGCCTTTAAAATCTAAAATTATGTCTTATATTTTCTTTCTCACAATTTTAACCCTTTCATATTCTTATCTGTCATTCAATTATACAAAGGTTCCCACTTTTTTTGTAGCCTCAGCAATTTCTTTGTCTTTTAATACTTCAGTAAAAATATCAATCTCTGCTGCTTCAATGATATTTTCTATTAACTCCTGGTTTCTTGGGGTCTCCTCTTTTTTACCAGTATTTGGCATGTAACATTCTTGCTGCTGTAGTTACATGTATGATCAAAGACTTAAGCAGTACTATTAATGACAGGACATTTTGGCAGTCATTCATTTGTAGGGCCACCATAAGTCAGAGATGTCTTGATGGCGCATAACGACAACAAGGTCCATGTCAAGTCCTAGTTCAGCACTAAACCACAGGTGAGGACAATTATATTCTCTGCCAATAAAACTTACCCAAGCTTTTCTGCTTTGGATGAGGCACCTCCATGTAATCTTCAGAGTTATCAGAAGGGATAGGTATAGAATTTTTTTCCAACAATAATGTACTACCATACATGATCGATACTGCCGTCCATAATATTCTGAGGTCACACAGTTTTAAATGTGCAATGAAGACCCATGAGATTTAAAAACAAAACAAAAAAACCCTACTCTTTCTGCAAAGGCAAGTTGCTAGAATTGTTTTTGATTAGGAATCAATAGGACTGCCTTCATACTTTTGAACTGTTATTTGGCGGCATGACTGTGGTGCTGTTGTGGTAAGTGTTTGCACATCAGAATTTGCCTCTACACCCTGGTAGTTACCAGGGTTGCCATTTTTCTAGCGGCTGTTCTCTTGGCCAATGGCCTGAAAATGGATGATGCAACTCCAGAAAAGAGTAAGCAATCCAAGTAGCTCTGGTTTTGCCATGCCTGTTTCATCTGTCACATGCCTCTAAGGTCCACTCTGCAATTATTCTAAGCAAAACATTTCATCTGGTGGCTACATGCTCCCCTCCCTTCCATATTAGACACATAGGTGTTGAAGATGTGCCAATTTTGCACACTCTTCTCATTGCAAGTTCAGTCTATAACATGTTTTATGATAATTGTTCTGCTGACACAGTGGCAAAAAGTTAAACTGGGACACAACATAAAAATGCATGAATGTGGGTTTTTCCCCCCCTATGTTTGGAATAATACTACATGTCTATACATGTCATGTCAGCCATGATGCCAAACAAAAAAGGATCAGGTGCACAAGGCAGGAAGAGGAGAAAAACTGAGCAGGGACAACTTGCTAAGGTTTCACTGTTGATCAAACTCATATTACTGGCATGGATGGTGCTGCTGTAGCCCAAGCTCCTCCATGACCCTTCCCACTGGTGGCCAAACCAAGGGGGGGGGGGACACATGTGGACACACTCCGTAATGTGGAGGCTATGATCTAGGGCACTGGTTCTTAACCTTGGGTTACTCAGGAGTTTTGGACTGCAACTCCCAGAAGCCTTCACCACCAACTGTGCTGGCTGGGGTTTCTGGGAGTTGCAGTTCAAAAGCATCCGAGTAACAAAGGTTAAGAACCACTGATCTAGGGGACACAATACTTGCCTTGTCCCAAGTCTGGCAACCTAAGCAGTATTATCATGACTGCTATTTACTTTATTCATTACCCAACTAGTTATGTGTAGCTAGTTATTTTCAGGCTCTGATGATAAGCAAGTTTGGCTACCTGACACCTCAAGCAAGACATTATATTTTAAAAGCAACATATCAGCCTCTGAATTTAATGGCAAGCACTGGATCTGTGTTAGAAATGTGAAGATTGCATTCTCTTACTGAGGATATTGCTAGAATTTCTTATAACTGCCATTTGGACCCACATCGTTTTCCTGTTTACTTATTTATTCTCGTAAAATCTCTCCCTGCCATACTTTCCCTCCGTTAGCTGACAAATGGATGGGTTTTTCTGATGAAAGTATTTTATCCTAAAGAGCTACTTTTAATAAGGTGTGTGTGTGTGTGTGTGTGTGTGTGTGTGTTTTCCCAGGGTTTTTTTAACAGCACACACTGCTTTGACAGGTTGGAGACTGGCTTAATGAAAATACTGCCAAGTGAATAATTCCTATTGAATAATTTATTGCATAAATTTGAATCTATTTCCTATTTGCATATTCTTTATGTGGAACTTTGAACAAAAGAACTCTAAGAATTTTAAACGCAATAAATCAGTCACATTTTTTTAAAAAAAAACAGTCTTCCTCGCTCGTGACGTATTTGGTTTTTCAATATTTACTTTTTACCTTCTCATATAAAAAGTATAGAATAGATAATACATAGCCAGGAATAACCTTCTTCCCCACCTGGTACTCCTGCTACCACTCCCCCATCTCAGTTTTTCTGAATTCTAAGAACCCCTGCTTCTTAACTGATCAGATAGGCGGGATATATATATATCTGTTTCATGATTCCTACGAAGCTTTTGAAAAAGCAAAGCCTGATGCTCATATACCACCTCATAGCACTTAAAGCACTCTCTGGTTGGTTTACAATTTAATTATGCAAGGTACACATTGGCTCCCCAGGATGTCAGTTTATTGACATTAGAAGGATGGAAGGATGAGTGATTGAACCTGAATCATGTCATGAGCAGAATTTTGGCTGCAGTACATCAGTTTAACCACAAGGCCTGCTTATCTAATAGAATTATCAATACTAATGAGTTTTCTGTCTGGATTCTGCCACCATTTCTCTTCAGCATGTCATAATGGCAAGCCAGACCTAAGGGGCACTTTGAGGGAGAAGCAACTCGCTTGTTAGGATCCAAAACAATGATTTCCCCATCTCTAAAACAAGCTAATGCAGGTAAATAAGGCAGAGAAAAAGAAAATGAACTCTGTGCCTGGAAAGAAACACCCTGTTGGGCATTATAAATAACAGAGACAAGAGCCTTTTGTGTGATTATTTTTATTGCCAATGTGTAAATATTATAAAAGTGAGAGGTTCCCACAGAAATCTCCTGAAGTTCATTTAACAACTTTGAAGAATTATGTTAAGTCTTCATTTGGAATTCCTGCATTTCTTATGTTTGAACACTTTTACCCTCTAAAATTCACCCCAGCCATTATTTCTACAATTAAGTACTCATTGCAACATTCAAACCTCAGTATATATCCCAGACCATCAGCATGGCTAAATAAAAGCTGGAAACTGAGTTGGCACAAGTGTTTTTCCACATGTTGCTATAGCTAGTACAGTATCATGCACTCCTATACTATTGTTCCATAGATCTGAAATGAAATATATCAAGAATAACTTACACAGGACCAATAAAAGCCTGTTGAAATGTTAGTCGCTTTTTCTTTTAACAATTTGGGGTTGAGTTGCCAATTTCCTCTGTACTAGTTTCATAATCTGACATTTGCAGCTAAGGTTCTTTTGTCAACCTTGTGATTAATTGCCCTTCTTTCAGTTGCATTACACCTCGAGAAGTATGAAGCAACAAATAAAAACAGTGAATGCATTCCATATTTGTTGCATAGGAATCCCAGTAGGAACAGGAGAAATATCGTGACTGGAAAGTTCCTAATTTGTTTTCTTCTTATTAGTAAGTTTTACAGCTTTGCCAATGAAACAGATATAGCATTGCTTTAAAATTGATAGGCTTAACTGAAAACATTTTTCCCATCCAGCATTTTGATATTCTCTCTTTATATTGGATACCCAGTCTGTGGTAGAGTGGATAGTGATGAACTAGGAATAGAGATGGGCATGAACCAGAAAACCATCAGAAAATCCATGAACCTCTGGAAAAATGAACCAGTTCATGGTTCATTTTTCTAGTTTGTTGCTGGAGAAAGGGGAACTCACCACCTCCATCCACTCTGTTGTGTTGCCCCCCTTCCTGTTACCCCCATTGCATATCTACCTGGTCCTGTCATGGCCTCCACTGCCTCCTCTGCTGCCACCACCACCATCTTCAGAGACAGTGGTCCAGCTTCCTTTCCAGAAGCTGGACTGCTGTCTGTACATACACACGCTTATCAGCTGAAAGGCAGGGAGATGCACAGAGACAGCAGGCCAGGCTCCTGGAAAGGATGCCAGGCTCCTGCTGTCTCTGAAGATGGTGGTGGTGATGGAGAAAGAAAAGCAGGAGGAGACCAAGCAAGGTAGGAAAGTGACAGAAGCAGGAAGAAGGGGTACATTTTGCCAAAACAAAATGAAGCTCCAAGCAGAAAAAAGTTCAGCACTTTGTTTCGTTTTGGTCAAATAGATAGTTCGTGGTCCCCGCCCCACCCCCCCCACCCCGTTCAGAGTTTTGTTCATGACCATGTTTTGCTAGGACTCAGGAGGCCTGGGTTCAAATGCCCACTCAACCATCGAAATTCATTTAAATGGTGCCACTTTCCTTCCTGTTTAGAAAGTTCCCAGCCAGCACTGTAGCAAAGATAGGAAGCTTGGGTGGAGCTAGGCGGAGCTTAGCCTCAAATCCTTCCACTTGAGGCCTTCCACTCATATGAGCCATGTTTAGGTGTTTGTCTGTTATATAGAGCTCCCAGAATGGAGAACTGTGGGATTTGTAGTCCAAGTAATTCAAAACTCCCATTCCTAGCTCTCAGTGCGAGGTTCATTCAAGACTGTACCGCAGTTACATGAACATTCGTACTGAATATGATGTGATTCACATTCCAGGCCAGAGCACCCCCTTTTTTCCTTCCTTCCTCTGGTTCCACCTCTTCTGATCCTTTTATGGGGCATAAATGCAGGAAATAATAATAAAAGGGTTGGACTGTTTCAAATCAGGCTTTGTGTCATATGGTCAATTAAAAAAATCCTCAAATTTACCCATTTTACCACAAGAGCAAATCCTGCAGTATTTGACCATGTCACCTCAACAAAATACCATGAAAAGTTCCTTCAACTTCAGGATTTATGCACTTATTGAGTGCCTGGCTGCCTTTGTCCTAATCAAGGTCTTCTCTCCAGAATTGGAAGTAATTTCTTCCACTCACCTTTGCTTTTCCTATCTATCTGGCTTCATCACAGGTTAGCAACTTGACATTCGCTGGCTTATTGTTTTAGCACAGGTTGAATCTTAAATTAAATCACATCAGGACAATCAATATGCCTCCAACTGTCTTGTTGTTCTTAATTCAAAAGGCGATACAAATGAAGAAGAGAGAAAAAGATTATATATATGTGTGTAATTTGATACATAATTCTGCTGAATTATGTACAAATGTACAAAATCGGCTGTGAAATGAGTCAGTTCCTTCATCTAGCCCAGTATTTTTTAAAGGTATTTCAGAGTGAAACAGCAACCTGGCATCCTTCAACTACGGATGTTAGAACTGCAACCTGGTGATATATGGGGCAGATTTATTGAATATGTGCTAACAAAACGAAAAGGGAAAGTTCCAAATCAGGAATCAATGCAGTTCTGGAGAAGAGGACAATAAAGGAAGAAGAAGAACAAAGACAATGGAAGAAGAGGTCCCGACTAGGGTGGTGGGGGACACAATTCACACACACACACACACAAATAAGTCTCTGGTTAACATCATTTTAAATTCAGTTGGTCAGTGGTGGCTTCTAATATTTCAGGAAGATTGTGAATCCAGTCCTGATTTTAGACTGCACTTTACAAGAGTTATCCAAAGGATAAGTTTTGGAGGCATTAAAATGCATATTGAAGAACCCCTATAAAATTTAGATGAAAGAAAGAAAGAAAGAAAGAAAGAAAGAAAGAAAGAAAGAAAGAAAGAAAGAAAGAAAGAAAGAAAGAAGAGCAGATTCACAGCTACCCAAATTGAAATCAGCAGCTGCCACTTATGGGGGCTGAATTGGAAACTTGTGAATGGGGGACTCTTGAATCAATCCACATCCCCTGTGTGAGCACTGATTGTGATTTCAAGCATAATACTCTAAATCAAATCCAGTGTAGCTGCACCCTTTGTCTTGTTGCTTCTTTTCTGGCGATGCTGAGATGTGTGTTGCTTTCTTGATTCTCCAACCTGTTTCTTGTGCTATATGATATCACAGAAATTCTACGCTAAATATAATTGTTAGAATAGACTTATTGAATGAACAGAATAATATATACATACATAATTCTCATTGATTGAAAGTGTGGGTACACACAATTTTATATTCAGCAAATATCCATCAAGTCTTAGAAATAGAGTAATTAAGAATCTAGGCAGCAAATTTCTCTCTAAAATTTATTTTTTGTTTAATATATTCTTTATGTGTCTGCTAAATGACCACCACATGTATTAGGGAATCATATCTTTATTACTCCCCAGAAAGAAATAGTTGAATGTTCCAGAATGTATGTGCACAGAAAGCACCACCTAATTATTAAGTGATAGCAACAAAAATGTCCAGGGCTTCTAATTGTACAGAAAATTCTGTCATTTTCTGAATTTTTGTGCATTAAAGAATTATTTATATAGATTTGCTTTACTTAAAATGTGCACAGAAACCTGCTTCCTTCTTTTGTGGAGAGCACAGATGTCCTCAGAGAACATTTCATCTGGTTTCTCATGAAAAGGCTGCAGCTGAATTCAGCTAATCGTGCAATTGTTCCCTTGTCTCACACTTACACATTTGGAATGTAAGAAGAAGAGAGAATGTGAAATGGAGTAGAATCATACTTTTCCATTTATCAATAGTGCGGTTGTACCAGACTTTCAAATGAACTCTTTAGCAAATTCATGAGATTAGCCTCCATCTGGGCTTGTGTTACCTTAAGCCTACCTAAAAAGGGAACAGCCTTCCCCAATACGCTAGTCTCCAGTTACTAGAAGGATGCTGACTTTAGAGTTCTGCTAGGTTCCTAAACTTTTCATGTACGTTAACTCACTCATGAAATATACCAGCAAGTGACCATTAGGGAAGAATCTTAGCATACAGTATTCCTGGTTTGGTGTGACCCGTTCGCTGGGAACAGATGCCTGGCTCATGAACTATGGGAAAGTTCCACTGGTCAATCAGAATGAACAAAGAAGACCAATAACTGGCTTGAATACAGAAACCATAGAAAACTCTACAGATTTAATTAAAGTACTTACAATTATGATTGTTCCAAGCTTTTGTTTAGTTTGTATTTTGAAGTGAACCAACTTGACATTCACCACTTGGACTAATATATGGATGAGAAAACAACTAGTCCTTCACTTTTGCACTTAGCCAAATTTTGCAGTTTTCAGCTTTAAAAAAATGACTCAATGTGCATCAAGTACTTGTTCCAGAATATATCTATATACTGTACTTATGGTTGAGAAAAATACATTTCTAATAAGTGTTTTCCAAGAAAATGCATTCATAATTCTCAATTACAGTAAATACTGCATCACCTTTTTAAAAGATTGAAAATCATTGGGGAAACAGATTGGAACAAATTTATGAATAAACATATTCAAAATAGATTCAGAAAAGAAATAGACTGATCTATCCATCTCTGCTTACCGAATCTCCAACCAAGGAGACTAATACACAACCACAACATATCACTATACGCTACTCCATATCACTAACACACTATGTTATAAGAGTCTTGAAAATACAAATCAGAAAAATTGATTATAACAATAGCAGCTTCCAGGTGGATTAGCGAGGTGCAAGGATCTCTCTGTAGTAGATATAGCTTATCTATGCAAAAATATTCCTTACATATCACAGAAAATGGGAAAAACATTCTGGTGTAAAATCTAACATGGTGTGTGTCAGATCTACAGCCAGGAGGGCTACAAAGAGGGAAGGATGAGAATTTTGTTTCACTTTTTCAAACAAGAATTTGCCAAAAAATCCAACATTCATATTCAAGATGACAAGTCTGGCACTGTTTTTTAAAAAATGAAACAAAATCCAGCATTGGACATTGGAGAAATTGAAACAGGTTGGTCCATCCAGATCCAGCTCTTTGGCTGCTTAGCCCTGAGTCGACACCCACATTCCTTTTGTGGTAGAGTTTCTACTAGGGAATTGTCCTGGCTTTGTGGGGTAGGTGGGGGAAAATATCCAGACAAGGCACAGCAGAGATGTTTGTACATGGCAGGAGCAGATATGGTTCAAGAAGATACCACAATTGAGCCAGCTAGGGTGCCCCTAGAAATCATTGAAGCATACACTGTTATTGGTGGGGGTATTAGAATGCAGAAATTTGAAGAAAAACAGTTGGTGCCAGTTCCTCCAGCAAAAGAAGGAACCAGTAAAATAGAAGGTTGACAATGGAAAACCCCATGAAAGCCAAAGCATCTCCAATCTCAGAGCCCTGGGGAGAGCCCAGAGAGACCTCACCAGGCTGTATTTATTCCCACCAAGAGTCAGTGATGGAATGGTCAGGGCAAGCGTGCTCCTCCATCTTGTGTTTTTATTGTCCATTCTGAATGCTTAATAAAGCTACTTTTAATTACACACAGAAGAGTGTTCCCAATGCCTTCTTCTAAAGCAGTGGTTGCCAAACTTGGCTCCTCAGACGTTCTTGGACTAAACTTCCCAGAAGCCCTCACCACTTGTTGTGCTGGCCAAGATTTTATGGGAGTTGTAGTCCAAGAACATCTGGGGATCCAAGTTTGGGAACCACTGTCCTAAAGCAATACCCTCATCCTATGTAATGAATTCTTACATACAGGGAGAAAAGTGTCTGTTGTCTTAAGATGTCCCTTAAAATAACTTGGCAGAGTACACTCACATAATCCTGCCTCCATATGATTTCCCGAGTTGGACATTTTGACTAATGCTGTTCTTGAATCTTAAATATGCAAGGCTTTTAAAGTGTTGTCAAGACAATGGATGAAGCAAAATGACTCAGTGGGGCTTTTCCCTTCTGGATTATGCAAGAATGTAGAGGCCTCCTCTGTATTAAATGCACTTTGACAGCTGCTTAAAAATTTACCAATCCTGACAACACGGCCTGAAAGTAAAAATAGAGTGTAGATAACTCAGCTTTTTTCTCCCTCCCCTCACCCCACTTTGGAAAACACTTTTTTTATCAAAAAAGCAACATGTAGCTGTATTATTTCTGAGATGTGAAATGACAATTCCTTTGTTCTCATCTGTTTACTGTCTCTGCAAACAGATAGCCCAACACAACAAATAACTCCACAGCAAATTCGACAAAGTGCAAGGGCAGAGAACCTGTGGACCTCCAAGTTTTGTTGGAGCTGTGGGCTAAACCACAGAAGCCTGTTCAAAAGCATGCAAATGCAAGTAGATTAATAGGGACCACCTCGGTGGGAAGGTAACAGCGTTCCGTGTCTAAGTCGCACTGGCCATGTGACCACAGAAGATCGTCTTCGGACAAAACGCTGGCTCTATGGCTTGGAAACGGGGATGAGCACCGCCCCCTAGAGTCGAACACGACTGGACAAAAATTGTCAAGGGGAACCTTTACCTTTACCTTTTGGCCAACATGGCCAAGGTTCATGGATGTTGGGAAGTGTAATCTATGAAACCCAGAATTTCTCCATCTCTGGTGTAGTGGTTAGAGCCAGACCAAATGAGTCCAGTTGTAAGCCCACACCCAGGCATGAGTTTCACTAGACCACTCAGCTTGTCTCTAATAGACAAGCTGACTGGAGAAGAGGAATGGTTTTCCCTAGGCAAAAGTATCAGACAAGGGTATATTTTAGCTTTTTGTCTGTTCAAATTGTACGTGGGACATTTCATATGGAAAACTGGATTAGAGTCAAATGGAGGCAGAATGAAAATTGTGGGAAGAATCATCAATAATCTAAGACACAGTATGAAGATATTACTACCAGAAATGAGCAATGACATGAAACAACTCCTGATGAAGATGAAAGAAGAAATCCAAAAGCAGGACAACATTTGAACATGAAAAAGACAAAATTTATGACTACAGAAATGCCACATAATTTAATGCTGACAATGGAGAAACTGAAATTGTTAAAGATTTTTAATATCTTGGTTCAGTCATCAATCTGAACAGAGAATGAAGCCAGGAAATCAAAAGAAGATTAAAACATGGAAGGGCTAAGAAAGATAATCAAATATAAGGACATGACACTGGAGACCAAGGTCAAGATAATCCACATGAATAAACTTCTGGTTATTATGCATGGGTACGAATGTGGGACACTGAAGAAAGCTGTCAGGAAAAAGATCAATTTGTTCAAAATATGATGCTGGAAGACAGCGCTGTGAATACTACGGGCCCTCAGAATGCTCAAGCTGCTGCTGAGCTAAAGCTTCAGCAGCACGGCTCACCTTTGCCTCCTCCCCCCGGGATAACACAAGATCCTAGGTCTCAAGAGAGCAGTTGGATGAGAGGGGGGAACATTAGGTTATTTAAGGGACATTCCCCCTCTCTCCACCCTCTTCCCTTTCTGGCAAGAAAGAGAGCTCTGTCATTGTCATATTCCCAGGGGATTTCAACAGGCAACAGTCCAATAAACCAGTCCAGTGTTAGAAGTCCAGAAGATGCAAAGCAGATACCAAAATGCCAAAGCCAAAACACAAACCATAGTCAGCAGTTAGAGTCCAAAGCCAAGGGAACAGAGACCAGGGTCCAGGATAAGCAGGAGTGTGGATGCAAGCCAGGGTGTTGACTTGTTGCTTCCACAAACTTCCAAGCCTCTTGGTACAGATTTTATAGCAGCAGCAGCCATCCAAACACTTCATCCTGCTAAAACTCAGGACTGGTCGACCTGATGTTCCTATGGGAAACATTCATGTGAACCTTGGACCTTTGTGTCATGAGTCTTTGCTGAAGTTTAGCTCTCACTCTGGATAGTGGGGGAGGAGAATCTGGTGCTGATTCATCTGTCTGCGATTCTGATTGTCCAGCATTTTCCTCAGCTGTAATTAACTCCTCAGATTCCAGATCTTCTTCGGCTGAACTCATGACAGCCAGCTGAATTTTTGACTGTGTCATGAGACATCCAGGAGGAGGGGAGAGTAGCATCAGCTGCCTCCCAAGGGGTCTTTTATCTTACCTTACTTGTTATTGTTAGTCAGGTTGTGTTAATTAATTTTGGTTAACCAGGAAGACAAGTGGTGGGGTGCCAATGGTTGTGTGGCTGGTGCCAATCGTGCTTAGGCGTGAGTGGGCGATATTTTTAAAAAAGTAGAAGATATTTCGTCAATATTGTTTTTTAAATAACCAGCTGATAGTTCGCAGCAAAGCTCCTCTTTTAAGACAACAAAACCTGACTACGTGGTAATAACCAGCTAGTCAGACCCCATAAATGCTCTGATTAACTATTTACCAAGACAGGCTATGTGGTGAAAACTAGCAGGTCAGACCACATCAGCGTCAATAAATATTCCTATTCTCCGTAATAAGCAATCATGATTACATAAATTCCTTGATTATTGCCCCTTAATTGATAACAGACCCACTCATTAATTAATTATCCCAAAGTGGGTATACTCTGATTAAATTGTGATAAATAGATTATTTATCGATTAAAAGTGATAATCCGATTCATTCAACTTACCCTACTATTGAATATAAAATTAATTGATTAAGAATGTCAATTAACTTATAATATTATAATTAACTTAATATAATAGTATTCAAATTATTTAATTATCTTAGTGTATTTAATGTATGTTATTTTATTTTATTTAATATTAGTAACAGTAATATTTCATCAATATTGTTTTTTAATTTATTCTATTTCATTCTATTTTGACTTGAATTTAATTATTTACCCTCTTTGTTCCCTTTTATTTATTTATTTATTTATTTATTTATTTATTTATTTATTTATTTATTTATTTATTTATTTATTTATTTATTTATTTATTTATTTATTTATTTATTTATAAGGAAACAAAGAAGGTAAATAATTCCTGCCTTGGTTTTTGGGTTGCATATGATTCATGCACAATGAGATGAAGTCATGCACAACCAGCCGTTCTGAGACTCCCTGCTGAGACTTCTCCTGGGAACAAGATTTTTCAGCTAACTAGTTTCCTGAAAAAGCAAAATCCAGTCCTTCCCTTTTCATTTTATTGCCCATTGTTCTGCACAGGAAACTTTCAAATGTTGTTAGCCTTAATGCCCTTTTTTTGTGAATCTCACTCAGCAAAAGTACCTGAGGCAGTTGGTGTTTCTTCTGCCCCTTCCACCCTGAATATTATGTAAGAAAAATACAATTCTGCACAGAAATGGTATAATCCTGTGCTTTAAAGAATTTATTTTTTAAAAAACTGACCACAAAACTTCAAAGAAATCTCATGAAATTCCCTACAAGTTTTCTCAGGGTAAAGGGAATCTCACGCAAAAAAATCTTATTCTAAGGAGAAAAGACCAGTGTTTTTCATCTCTGTTTCTCTCTGAGTGTCCAAGACTGACAGACTCACATAGACCCAAGGCATCTTATGACTTTATCTTGGGTTTCCATGTACACAATTAATTTGGAGGCAGGTCCTTGTTTTCATTTGTCCCCATGCAGCATGGTGAAAATTAAATTGCTCATTCAGAAAAAGGCACAGACTGGATTTGGAATGTAAAATAGGCTTCTTTTTGTCAAGAGGAGGATATTGTCTGTGCAAACTTAGATAAAGTGTGTGTGTGTGGGGAGAAACGCAGGACTTTGATGATTTCTTACAATGATTCTGGGAAAAGGGGGGTTGAGGGGCACACTTTGAAGGATTCCAAGTGTCTCTGAATTTCACTTCAGGCTACAAAGAAGATTAGGTTGCTTTTGTGCTGTGACAGTTTTGAATCCATCTTGTCTGTTCTTTCTTAATGCTGCCAAAGACCTCACACCAGCAAGTGGATGTCCCATGACAGATTTGACAGAAAGAGGCAACACATGCTCCCAATTGTGTGCCTACCTTGTGCTAAGTGAGAATCAGCTGCTTCCTGTCCCAGATTCTTGAGTCCTCTGCCCCATCGATTTGTTTAAATGACTACACTACATTCATATGGCTTATTTTCTTCCCAAGTGTCAGCTCTATCAAATTGTGTAAAAGATAACTCAGTTTATTACAGACAGAACATTTGCTCTCAAGGCAAGCTTAAAATGCCAGGGACAGAACTATATTGATCTTGCAGGTTCAACTTTTAATGTGATTTCAAATTTGAGAAGGGAAGACTTTGCTCTTGTTGGCACGACTGTCAGAAAAAAAAAGGAGTGGAGAACAAGTGCCAAAGATCTTTTCCTGGACTGTGTCGAACACTCTCCCTGCTATCACAAATCCCCATCCAACAAGAAGTGGCTTGAAAAACAAAGGACCAAACACTTCATTTGAGATTTGGGCACCTGATTGCAAATATTTGCTCGAAAGGTAACATTCCAGATGAATTATTTATGGCAAGACAATGTCTTGGGTAATAATTGTAGAATACCATCAAGGCCAATCCAAAACAAGAAGAACCACACAGAAGAACTGCATATGAGAGGTCAGAGGTCACCCTTCTTCTTCATTGGAATTACACAGAAATGTCAGGCATTCCATCTTGGCAAAGGATCGTTCATACTTTGGTTCCTAGAAGTCATGTGCTGTAGTAGACCTAAGATGATAACTTCAGCATGAGAAGACAAGGCTCACTGGAAAAAGCAATAATGCTTGAACAAGTTGAAGGTAGTACAAAACAAGGAAGACTAAATATGAGATTGCTTGATTCCTTAAAGGAAGCCACAACTTTGTTTTTACTAGAAATGAGCAGGGTTGTTCGGAACAGGATGGTGGGAATGCTGTGGATTTAATATATCTTGATTTCAGCAAAACCTTTGAGAAAGTGTTCCATGATATTTGGATTAACAAGATAACTAGGTATGGGCTGGATAGAACAACTATGGATCTACAGTTGGTTAGAGAATCATACTCAGAAAGTGATTATCAATGGCTCCTTCTCAAACTGGAAAGAGATAACAAGTGGGGTATCACAAGGCTCAGTCTCGGACCTGATGCTCTTCAACATTTTTATTAATGTCTTGAATGAGAGTGCAGGGAATGCTTATTAAATTTGTGGATGACACAAAATTTGGTGGAGTAACTAATACCCCTGAAAGAGAGAAACAAAATGCAAAATGATATTGACAGACATGAGTACTGAGGTGAAATTTAATAGAGATAAATGCAACGTTGCACACCTAGAGGAAGAAAATGTATACATAGTTGCAAGAGAGGAATACTTTGCTCAGTAATACTATATGTGAGAAAGATCATGGAATTCTTGCAGATCAGTGGTTACCATCATTGGATCCCCAAATATTTTTGGACTACAACATCCGGAAATCCTGGCCAAGGTTGGCAACCACTGCTCTTAGATCACAAGCTGGCTATGAGCAACAGGGTGATGTGGATGCAAATGCTATTTTAGGCTGCATTAACAGAAGCCCTAACTCCCCTGTATACAGCACTGGTTAGGCTTCATCTTGATTACTGTATCTAGTTCTGGACACACTTTAAGAAGGACGATGACAAATTGGAAAGAAGGACAACATGGATGATTAGAAGACTGGAAATCAAGCCATCTGAGGAAATACCAAATTAACTAGGCATGTTTAGGCTTGAGAAAAGACGACTGAGGGGAGGTAACACTCTTCAAACACATGAAGACAAGGGGCAGAATCTGTTCTCAATCATTTAGAGCAGTGGTCCCCAACCTTGGGCCTCCAGATGTTCTTGGACTTCAACTCCCAGAAATCCTGGCCAGCAGAGATGCTGGTGAAGGTTTCTGGGAGTTGTAGTCCAAGAACATCTGGAGGCCCAAGGTTGGGGACCACTGATTTAGAGCACAGGGTAAGTGTCAGGGAGCCTGATTTTGGTTGAATATCAGGAAAAACTTCCTAACTGTTACAGCATAACAAAAATGGAACAGATTACCTTGGGAGGTGGTGAGCACTCCAACATTGGAGGCATTTAAGAGACAATTAGACAACCATCTGTGAGATATGCTTTGATTAATTTGGATGCCTGCATTAAGCAGGGAGCTGGACTTGATGGCCCTTTAGTCCCCTTCCAACTCCATTATTCTATGATTCTAGTATTTGTTCTCTTGAATAAGGAAGCACAAACAGCTTTGACTGGAGATGGTGTGGTGTTACATAGCATTTTTGGAGTTATGTAGATAGAATTATTTGCCCATGTTCAGCCCAGAGAATGCAAGAAAAAGAAGAACAGTTGACAGCTGTTACGAAAACTAACAGCTTCTTATTTGGAATCAGGAGCCTTATAGGCCTCTTCCAGGGGATTTTATGATTCTATAATTATTTGGTACTCATGTAGGTCCCTTACTTTCCATTGCAACTAAATTTTAAAAGGAGGGTATAAGCTGGTCACGGGCAATCTAGGCAATGACCTCCACTCCATAATTCTTGCTCAAGGGATTCTCAGGTTGAATAGCCCAAGTCAACCATTACATATGCTAGACAGGAAAAGATAGAAGGGGTGAGTATGAAATGGGAAATCTGCTCATCCTGCTGGTCCTAGATTGTTCTGTTAGCAGTTTTTGAATGGGGAGTATGATGTTGTTTATCATGGACTAGAAAACCAGGATCTCAATATAAACGAGTCTTTCTGAAAAATGGCAAGAATATCTTTCTGTTCAAGGGAAATTGACATAGATCTTCATGTCGGTAAATGTAGTTTTTCATTGAAATCTATGGCATAGCCCACTTTTTTTTCCTGAGACAACTCGATCGTAGTCTGTGCTGGGAAAATGACACATCTGAAGCAGTCTGAAAGATTTAAACCTGAAGGACTTTGCTGGGGAGGGTGGGTGATGTTATATCAAAATCAATGGCTTGGAACCAGAAAACATTCCACCATAAGCTGCTCAATGTCAAGAATATAAATGATACGATAGGGACATCACTGAAGAGGAGTGAATCCTTTGTATGTGTAATCGAAATTATTGCAAATGGTTCCAGTTGATGAATTATTGAATGCCTGCTAGCTGCAGTACCTTGTTCAATGTATATGTATGTACACGTCCATCCGATCTGCAAAAGTGTGATACAGAAGTTCTCAAGTGGTTCCAGCAAATGAATTTGTCTTACTGAATTTGCTTTTGGATACCAAACCAACCTTGACTCAAAAGAGTCTCTGCAAATACTGCTAGGAAAAAACATGAACTGCTGGATAGCTCCGTGGTTTAGGCAGCCAGAGGTTGGCAGTTCGATTCTCCACTCTGCCTCCTGGACAGCAGCTGTACTTGATAATCCATAGCGCTCCTTTCAGCTCTGCAGTTTTACGATAATTATTATTCTAAGATAAAAGCTTTAATGGGATTACAGACAGACTGGTCAGACACTTATCTCCTGTGTTACTTGGTCTTGTTGGGGAACACAAAAATCTGATACCATTGTATATAGCTGTAGGAATACCTGAATACAAAAAATACTTTGACTAAGTACCAATGTTAAGTATTACTTGTTTATTTGTTACAGGCACCTCTTTATCGCTCTTCTGCCTGCTGTAGCAACTCAAAGGGACATTCAATTTAAAAAAGTTATTAAAAATATAAAAGTTATTTTAAAGCCTTTTTTAAAGCCAACATTTCTTAAGAACAGATTAAAGACAATCCCAAAAAGCAATAAAAAGACCAATGGTGAATGCATATTCATATAGGTACTTTTTATCAGCAGCACATATCAAAGCAGATTACCAGTTCTTTCTTCATTGGTTCTCAAAAGCAATTTAACATCTATTGAATAATTTAAACAAATGCTGTTATTTACAAAGGACAATTCATATTGTGGGTGGGTTATGTGCTGTTAAGTATATAATAATAATAATAATAATAATAATAATAATAATAATAATAATAATAATAATAACAACAACAACAACAACAACAACAACAACAACAGAGCTATGAAAAATGACAATATTAGGGACAGCATACATACTGCTATGATATTTACAGTGGGGTCTCTACTTAAGAACGTCCCTACTTAAGAACAATCCAACTTAAGAACAGCTCCATTTGCTAAATTTTGCTTCTACTTGAGAATAGAAATCCAAGATAAGAACAGGAAAAAAAACCTTTCCTCCTCTTTTTTTAACCTTAGGTCATCTTAGGTTAAAAAAAATTCTCCCCCTATGGGAACTAATGCTTCAATGTACGAACGCACCTCTACATAACAAAAAAACAGCCAGAACGGTTTTCAGTCCATTCCTATGGGAAATTTTGTTTCAACTTAAGAACGTTTCAACTTAAGAACACCATTCCAAAACGGATTAAGTTCTTAAGTAGAGGTTCCACTGTAGTTTCTATGGACAGAAAAGAGCAGATACGGATTAAATGGTTTTCAATGCATTCCTATGGGAAATGCAGATTCAACATAAGAACTTTTCAACTTGAGAACCACCTTCCAATACGGATTAAGTTCTTAAGTAGAGACCCCACTGTAAAAGATAGTGAGATTTTTGGTTAAAACTTGTACCCGTTATATAATATCCACCCATGTTTTTATATTTTTGATTGACATTGTCTGGTATTTTTGAATAATAATGTGTTTTCAGGTCAATTCTGACATATGCCAACTCTTTCCAGAGTTTGTAGGCATAGGATACACAAAAGTGGTTTACCATTCCCTTCTTTTTTGTGATGCTAACTCTCAGAGCAGTCATGTAGATTCAGCTCCAACAGTCTGATGTGGCTACAAAAAAGAGGAAATTCTATTTTAGGCTGTATTAACAGAAGTATCACCTCTAAGTTCCATAAGGTACTTGTTCCCATCTATTTAGCACTGGTTAGACCTCATATTGAGTACTATGTCCAGTTCTGGACACTGAACTTCAAGAAGGATGCCAACAAGTTGGAACAAGTTCAGAGGATGGCAACAAGGATGATTAGTGGGCTGGACACCAAGTCCTATGAGGAAAGAACTCAACGTGTTTAGCACTGAGAAAAGAAGACAGAAGGGGTGATAGAATAACACTTTTCAAATACTTGAAAGGTTGTCATTCAGACAAGAGGCAGGATCTGTTCTCCATCATCTCAGAGTGCAGAACATGCAACAATGGGCTCAAGTTATGGAAAGCCAGATTTTGGTTGAATATCAGGAAAAACATCCTAGCTGTTAGAGTAGTACCGCAATGGGACCAATTACCTTGAGAGGTGGTGAATGCTCCAACACTGGAGGAGTTCAAGAGAAATATCCTTTGATTTGGATTCCTGCATTAAGGGTAGGACATGATGGCCTTATAGGCCCCTTCCACCTTCATGATTCTATTATTCTAATATGGATTTGCCAATAATCACATCTAGAACTCTGACAGAGGGGAAGTAGATCTAGATTGATTAGGAAGACATGCAGTGAAAGACAGGCTGTCCTAAACAGCAAGTATGAGTTCATTGGCAGTATTGTGAAAATCTCTTAGTCTTGGCATTTCTCCAGTCTTATCTGCCATTTTCTTCCTGTCCCCTTCCTGTATCAGAATGAGAGACTTTGCATGACTTAATCTTATTTATTTATTTATTTATTTGTATGCCACCCTATTAGTGCAGTGCACATAAAGTCTGTGCACTTTTTCACATGTTTCATTATCCAAAACACTCCACAAATCTTCCCAAATGTGCATTCATGAGCCAAGGTACAATTCTCTTTGCAACACATCTCAGGAGATCCAAGAAAAGGCTGCATTACTGAGACTGTTGAATGTAACTAAATTGTATTCCCTCCCTAGTGGACTGTGAGGAAACAAAGCAATAAGATTAGGCCTGAGAAAAGCAGTCTGGATCAAGAAGGGGGAAAGGTCCTAGTTGAACTCCAGACCTCGTCAGACAAAAGTGTACGTTTAGGAAAAAAGGAAACTGTCCATATTTTGCACAATTTCTAAATGTCTTCTTGAATGAGGAAAGAAATCACAAATCAGCAAAAAAAAAAAAAAATTCAATGTGGGAGAAAGGGACATGGACTGAATCATTTATGCAGACCAAATGGTTGAATGGTTTGAGTGTTTATTTCTTCAATGTCTGGATATGGCTCCCTGTTTAATCAACCATATTAGGGCTGAATTACAGTCACCACCATTTTTTTCTTGAGAGGCCCACAATCTTTAACGCATAAATGGCAGAGAGGTCCATCATAGTCTTTTCCAGGCTGGGAATAGCAGGATCTATTATACTTTACTTTGTTTTCAAAAAATTTACCAAAAATTGCTAATCACATACTCAGGACAGAAAGACATGAGTTGTTTTTTAAAAAAAATGCGGAAAGAAAGCAAAATTGAAAAAAAAAATCCTATCTCAAGACTGGAGCTCTCCATGGTCCTTCAACATTAGCCTGATCATGCCTTTTGGTTGTCTGACAAAGACACGCTGTGTTCCTAGAGATGTGGCCATGGTGACACATGTCTTAGTTACATCCCAGCTGGATTACAGTAATGCACTCTATGTGCAGCTGCCTCTGGAAAGTGTCAGGAAACTCCAGTGGTTTCAAAATGCAGCAGCTAGATTGTTAACTGGGGCTGGTCACAGGTATTCCATAACCCTGTCATTACAGCAGCTCTACTGACTGCAGATCCATTTCCAGTCACAATTCAAAGTGCTGGTTCTAGCCTATAAAGCCTGAAATGGCTAGGGTTCAAGCCCAAGGACTGCATCTCCCTTTATGAGTCTGCTTCAGTGTTAAGATCATCAGGAAAAAGCCTTTCTCTGAGTCCCATTACCTTCACGGGTGTGTTTGGCGGGTATACAGGAGAGGGCCTTCTCTGTTGCTGCTACCAGACTCTGGAACTACCTCCCACTGGAGGCCAGGCTGCCCCCACTCTTTGCTGTCCTTCCGCAAGCGGGCAAGGTCCTTTCTCTTTGGACAAGCTTTCTATTAACAACTGGCTGTCTGGCTGGGATTTTTAAATGGATTGTTGTGCCTTACTCCTTTGAATGTATTTTTAGTATTGCTTTTGCTTACTATTTCTTAGAGTGGCATTTGTTTGATCCTTTTTAGTATTTGACTACTTATTGGTTTTAGTCTTAAATATTGCCTTTTAATATGTGATCTGTCTTGGGTCCATTTTAGGGGAAAGGTGGGGTAAAAATATTTAAAATAAATAAGGCATCCATTTTGCCTTGTGGCTTCAAACTAAGGATGTTTCATCCACACCAGCCAGGACTGCCCAGGGGTTTACTGCACTCTCGAACAATTTCTGAATTTGGAAGGATTTTTACAAAGTAATGCAATAAATAAAACAATAAAGCCACAGAGCAATAATGCAAAGCAAACATGACCGTTTCATAGACATTTGCCAGTTTTAAGGCTTGGATGCAGCCTTCTTCAAGAGCAGCCAATCCTTCTGTGATTGCTTTATGTGCTTATGGAGACCTTAATGCAGGAGCTGGGGATAAGCCTTTGTTTTCTTCTCAGCTGGATATAAGGAATGTGAGCCAGTTTCTATGAAATTTGGCAAGTTGAGATGTTTTGTGAATGTGTGAAAGCCAAAATGAATAAGGAAAGGAATTTACTAAGTATTCTTTGCTTACTTAGCTCCCACTCATGGTCAAGATAGGATTGTGTTCCAAATGCTACTGACAATACAGTGGAATGGGAGGGAAGTCTGGAAAGTTTCCTTTAGAGGACAGGGAATGAAGTATCCAATTACTTGAATGCAAATTGTTGATTGAAATACACAGACACACACAAAGGTGATCAAGCAAGAGCTGCTATTTTCTCCTTTTCTCTGTTTTTATCACAGTATATCAGCAGCCAAGTCGTAATGCAGAGAAGCAAGGAAAAGGCACAGTCTCTCCAGCACACAATCTTAAGAAGTCAGCATGTTTGCAGCTCCTAGTTACATGTACAAAATTAAATGTTTATTAAGGTATAAAAGGCCATGGTGTTTTTCTAATTAAAGCAGGAAGTGGTGAGTGCAACTGTTTATCGCTCTCTGGAAGTGTTAGACTTGGGCAGAAGAAACGAGAGGGAGTAAAAAGATGAAGGGAAAACACAGCAATGGGCTATAACGGGGATTTTATTTTCTGTACTAGAGGAAGAAGCTGAAAGAGCAAACAGTGCAAATGCAAAATCAGTATTCCAAGGATTTACAGAAGACAGCCTTGTATTTCTAAAAATATTTGAACATATTGGTCATTCAGCTCCTATAAAGTTCAGCAACAGTGCCTTTGAAACCCCTAAAATAAGGCCATGTAGAGGATAACCTATAAAGCTGGAACAAATGAGAAATACATTTTCAGCCACAAAGAAAAGTACTTCCATTTTTGCAACCTATTTGGGAAAGCATCAGAAGAGGGCAATTGTAATGCTGAACAATGTCAATCTAATTGGCTTGAGTAATCTGTGTGATTTATTCACTGCCCTCATTGAGCAATTGCATAGTACAGTTGATTGACTATTCAGCACCAGCATGTCACGATGACCATCATATGATCCCTGATAGGTTGGAATCAGTCTAGAAAAAGAAAGGTAGCCTGAAGTACTGCAGTGCTGCAGCCCAAACTCTGCTTACAGCCCAGGTTCAATCCCAGGTAGCAACTTGACTTTCACTCAGTCTTCCATCCCTCTGAGGTAAATAAATTGAGTATCCAGCTCACCTGGACAGGGGAATGTGTAGCCTGCCTCATGAAACTGTAAACCACCCAAATAGTGCTTTAAGCTCTATGGTGTGGCACATAAACAGCAAGCTTTGGTTTTTGCTTTTTTGTAGTGAGTTGGGAAGTAACAAATGCCAGTGGATTCACCCATGGCATCATATTGTCTTTCATATTATAGGCTGGTATGACATCAGGAAAGGGTTATACTGTATAATGAGAAAGTGACGTTGAAGCTCATAGGTATAGCAGTCAGGCAGGTCCAGGAATCTTTATCCTAGCAGTCTTCTTCCTTGTTTGCCTGTGGGGGATGAGTAGAGCTAGAAAGAACTGAAACCTCAGTGGGACAGAATCTAAGGAACCAAGAGATCTTCAGAACTGAAAGCAATTTTAGGCATTACCTAGCTAGGCACACACCTTCCTTCTTTCTTTTTTTCTTTTTTGCAGTGTTACGTGCTCTGAAAATGTTTCCACATTTTCTCTTTGCATAAATAATATTCCAGTGAAGCAACCCCATGTTTATATTTTTAGAATATATTATCTTTCCTCTCTCCCTTTTTTCTCCTCTCTCATTTTTGGCTGAAATCCTGTTGCACAGCTATGCAAATTGTGTGACTTTTAGATGCAAATTGCCATCAATTAAGAAATCTCTGTAGACTTTATCTGTTGCATTACAGCGATTCTAGACTCAACGTTACAGCATTTGGGCCATGTTTAACTCGTTCTTATATAAAATCCAGCCTGTCCAGTGTCATAGCTATCTTCATGCATACAAAATATTTATGCATATAAGATATCCCCTTGGTTACTAAGAGGAAGAAAACTTTTACAACTTTTTAAATTCATGGATTGTCTTGGTTCTAGGGAAGACAACAGACACTCACAACGTATGTTCACATCTATGTTGAGTAAAGGAGTCCTTTGGGGAGCATTGCCACAGTTACTTCCAAATAAATGTGTAAATGGGTCCTTTGTTCTTTTTTTAAAGAGGAATGGAAGAAAACTGCCTATAGGGAGAATGACACCAAAACAATATTAGTAAGGAAAAAGAATGGGAGCCAACACTATCTAGTAAGCTAAAATAAAGGTGAACATGAAGGGATTTGGCCCCTCCTAAATTCCTTTTTTAATTCTTTGAGTCCCAGAGTGAAGGACTAAACATTCAATGCAACCCCAGAATGAACAGCCATTGATAATACTTACAACAAATGCACCCACACATGAGCAGATAGCATGTTTTCATGGTTGAAGTGTGTTTGTAGCCATAGACTTTAGCTGCCCAAGGACTTCAATTGTCTTTCTGTTTGAAAAGCAAACTTCAAGACTTTTGTAGCTGCAAATGTATTCTTGGAGGGATGTGGCTAGATTAGTATATATGAAAAAAAAAACATGTGCAGACATTCCAAATGGCTACTCCACTGGCAAGATAGATTCACCCGGCAGGGCTTTTTTGACGGTTTTAACTAGGTCTCCTTCTGGAGATTCGAGTTGAACCTTATGGCAGAGTTTCAGCTGCAGACAGGTGCAGCAGGTTCCCTGGGTTATGGGATTTATTTCAAAGGAAGGTGGTGTGCTGGCATTTGGTCAGAAGATTGGCAGCAGAGGGGTATCACCTGGGATTTGATGGTCCTGGAACAGTGGGCTAACTCCGTCATGTATTTTTGGTGTGACAGTTTAGCACTTGTTCACATCACCAATAGCCTCACTTCATGTTCTGAGCATGTGATGCCTTGGGTGTGGGCTTTCGCCCTGCATGCCCTGCAATTGTATATCATGGTGCGGGCAAGACACATCCTGAGGCTGGATAATAGCTTACTGGATGCCCTATCCCATCCACAAATTGAGGGGTTCAGGGAATTAGCCCCAGAAGCCAATGAATACCCTGAGACATTACCTTCCGAGATTTGGCAGATTGGTGGGATGAGGCTGAACAAGCGATAGGTTTGGCATTGACCCCATGGACACACAAGGAGTATGCTGCTGTGAGTATAGAATTCCAAGAGTTCAGAAGCTTCATAGCTCTGGATCCATTACAGCCTGCTCCGGTTGAGCACCTCCAACAATAAATAGTTTCCCTTCACAGGAAAGTGCTATCGCCAGACTCAACTCAGGGTAGATTGTCTGCATTGGAATCCCATGCCAAAGTGCAGGGTTATCAGGGTTATACATCTGACTTCCATATTCAGAAGATGATAGAGTGTTCTTGGAGGAAGGAGAGAGTCTGAGCCCCTGACACAAGGGCATCCATTTCCCCAGCAATCCTAGTAAAAATTAATCAGCAATGGGCGAGCATATGTAGGGATGGCTGTGAGGACACCTTATTGCAGATGGTAGCACTTCTTTGGAGCACTGAGAGTAAGTGAAGTGGTGGCAGCTGCTAAGGGTGATACATCTATGGTTGCGCTACAAAGGCGGGTTGTTTGGCTGACTGATAATAAGGTCATGCTACATATACACGGGTCTAAGGCAGATCAGGGAGGAAAGGGAGTGGACATAACTTTAACCCCTTGCTTGACTGGTGAAATCAGAGTGGCTTCTATGGCAGATGCTCTAGGCTATGGTCCTGACACCAATAGGCTCAAGGTCTGGTAGTGGTCAAATCAGGGCCGGCTGGGGTCCTGCTGTCTTCAGGACCACAAGATCATGGGGCATGGGACTCATCCATTTTCAGGAGAAGACATCCTGGGAGACCCCATCTGCAAATCTAATTCTGTACTATGGCAGGCCACTTTATTTGTATGGAGGCTGAAGTTTATTATAATGGTAATTAATAAAGTGTGGCCCATAGTTTACCCATAACATTTGTATCACCTCACTATTCCAGGGTGAGAGGGCAAAGCTTGTTAAAATGTGCTGTCAAGTTTGGACTGACTTACAGTGGCCCTAATAGGCTTTTCAAGACAAGTGAGATATTTAAGGAGTGGTTATAGCTAGAGATGGGGGTATGCATATATAAATATCCCCCCACAAATGGAGATAACAAGGGTCCAGTCCCATGGGGCCAGACTGTCCACTCACAATAATGCTGCTGCCGTGAGCTGCACAGAGCCTTCCTATCCCTCCATTGCTTGTGATGGATTAGCCACTCTGTGACCTGGCAGAGAGGCTCATCATCCCACCTTCTGCCAGGACTGGCTAATCTATCGTGAGCAATTGAGTGATAGGAAGGCAGTGGCAGTATCGTGAGTGGACAGTCTGGCCCCATGGGGCCGGACCCTCGTTATCTCCACCTGTGGGGGGATAGTCATATTCCTAGACAAATACCCCCATCTCTAGTTGTAGCAGTTCCATTCCTCAGTGAGTTTCCATGACTGAGTAGGGATTTGAACCCAGGCCTCCTGAGTCCTAGTGCATCACTCTACACCAGACAGAATGTGATGTATGGCCAATATGTTAAAGATGCTGGAGAAAACAAATATGATTCTCAGAGGCTGGAGGCTGAGGCTTCATCACCCTGCACAGTTCATTCTCTAGAACCTTCAAAACCAGAAGGAATTATGCAAAATAAATTAACCCCAAACTACTAAGTGTGTATAGTTGATATGGAATATTTGGGTGGAGAATAATTCTGTTTTAAAAAAAAAAATTCTGCATTACCTGGATATAATTGCAGATTTAATCCAGAAAACACTTTAAAGATAAAAAGATAGCTATACAGGAATAGGTACAGATTTTGGGTCACATCTAAAGACTGAAGTTTAAACTTTAATATCTAGTCTTTTCTTCCTTTTCAAGGCTGTGGGTCACTGATGACAGAATGTAGTCATTGTCTTGCTCTAACTCAGGACTTATCAAATCATATTATTTGTCTGGCCAATGAAGGTAGATGCAATGCAGTTTTCCTTTGAACCATTGGTTCCCAACCTTAGGTCCCCAGATATTCTTGGACTAAAACTCCCAGAAGGCTTCACTACTAAATGTGTTGGCCAGGATTTCTGGGAGTTGTAGCTCAAGAACATCTGGAGACCGAAGTTTGGAAACTACTGCTTTAGATGAAGCTGAGAGCAGTGGTGAAAACAGTGGTCTGCCACATATTCTAGCTTCCCTGCCTTTATTATTATTATTATTATTATTATTATTATTATTATTATTATTATTATTATTATTATTATTATTATTATTATTATTATTATTATTGTATTTATACCCCACCTATCTAGTCATTTCAACCACTCTAGGCAGCTTACAACATAACAAATTCAAGAAGAATTTATAACAATTAATTAATTAAATGATTTTGCAATGGGAAAAATACAAAATAAATCAAATAGAGGGGGAAAAAAGGAAAGAGGACAGGAATTAACTGGAAGGGAAGGCCTGTCTATACATCCACATTTTTAGTTGGTTCTTAAAAGTACCCAGTGAGGGTGCAGCGCGAATCTCCGGAGGTAGGTTATTCCAGAGGCGAGGAGCCACCGCCGAGAAGGCCCGGTTTCTAGTTCTTTCCTTCTGGGCCTCTCTCGGCATCAGGCTCCTCAGCCTCACCTCCTGGCTTGCGCGGGTGACAAGGGTAGAGCTAGTTGAGAGTAAGCGTTCCACCAAGTATCGAGGTCCTAAACCGTTTAGGGCTTTATATGTAAGCATTAACACTTTGAAGTCAATGCGGAAACGGATGGGAAGCCAGTGCAGCATGGCCAGAGTAGGAGAGATATGTTGATATTTTCTCATTCCAGTAAGGAGTCTGGCCGCCGCATTCTGCACCACTTGAAGTTTCCGCATCAGCTTCAAAGGAAGCCCCACGTAGAACGCATTACAGTAGTCTAATCTAGAAGTGAATTAGCTATGCCATAACTCAAAGAAAAATCTATTAATGCATCAGGCATCCTTAAACAAATATCCAAAACTTGCCTTCAGGAAGAATTTCATGCCAGTCTACCTAGAACAGACAAACTGAAATTAATCAGTCTCATATGACTTCGAATCCCATCTATTTAAATTGGTCTGCTTAGGTATGACAAAGATTAGATTTAGCCTATCATTACATAAATCAGGACCAAAAAGACATTTATGTTGGATCTTGAAATTTATAGAGGTCTTAAAAGTATTGATAATTCCTTCCTGAGCAGTATGTTAGGAAGTTGGAAAGGTTACAAAGGAGTATTGAGTACACTGATTTCTCCTCTGACTCAGGTGGTTGAATTAAAGAACTTCCCAGAAAATCTTAAAAGGAAGTTAAAGAAAATGTTAATTGATAAGGGAATTATTAGAAAAAAGGACTGGCTAAAAAAGATGAATAGCAGGGAGCAAATAAGAGCTGTATTGGGAGATGAGAGGATTTAATGGTTAAATATATTTCAATCAACACAAAGGAAAATAAAGGAAGGAGAGGTTAGACCATTGATTATATTTGAAGAGATTATTGAAAAAAGAGGATGTATGAACTTTCAAAAATAGAAATGGGATAGTAAGTGTAATATATAGGATATTAATACAGGCAGAATATAAAATAATAGATTTAAAATAAATTTGACAAGGAGATTTGATTGAGGAAATCAAAGGGCAAGATTGGAATAAAGTTTGGAATGAAAGAATAATGAAAAATATATCTGTAAGGGTAAAAGAAAATTGTTATAAAGTTATATGGAGATGGTATCTAACACTGGTGAAACTGTATATTATAAATAACAATATACTGTTCTTGTGCTGGAGATGTGGAAAAGAAAAGAGCATCTATTTACATATGTGATGGACATGTGAAATAAGAAAGAAGGAAGGGTCAATGATTTTTAAGGTGATTACAGAAATAACGGATATTGATGTACAAATGTCTCCAGTGATTGCTTTGTTGAATATGGTTAGTAACAGTCAAATATTGAAAACAAATATTGAAATTTAATGATTTTATGGATATATGGAGTTTATTTTTGGTATATGTCCTTCAGCAACACAAAGGGTACATACCTGGAGAAGAATCAATGTATTTTTGGAGAGAAATTGATGGTATGAGAAATAATTAAAAATTGAAATGTTAACTAGTCTTGATTGCACAGGAATAACTGTGTTTTTTTCTTAGTTTTAAGTTGATTTCTTTGTTTATTTTATTTGTTGTTTTCTGTTGTTTGGAAATTAACAAAAGGGGTGTGTGTGTGTGTGTGTGTGTGTGTGTGTGTGTGTGTGTGTGTGTGTGAGTGTTGTGTGTGTGTAATTATGGCATGCATATAAAAGTGATTTGTACAAGCCTTTGCAACCAAATGCTCCTGCCAAACTGCTCAGAGTAGAATCCTTGATTTTTAAATCATTTACCCTCAAAACAACTCTGCACATACCAGGTAAGGCTGAAAAGCTGAAAGGTCTCCCCCCCCCAAAAAAAAAAAAGCCATCAGTGTGTTTCTTATCTAAGCAATGATTTGGACCCAGATCTCATTGGGTCCCAGATATTACAACCTTTAGCACTTCCATTATCTTAGGCAGGGGATTCCCTATCGGTATGAAAAGGTTGTCCTATGTTTTTTCCTAAAGCAAAATTTACTGTAAAATTAATTATTTTTCATCAAGCAAAGCATCCAGTGAATTTTAAGGAAAAGAGCCAAATTGTTTCAAGTATCATTATATTAGAAGGAAATCAGATTAATGATATTTCTTAGGAAAGCATATCCTTATGATTTTTCCATTCTGGAGAACAAAATGATATGTCGATTGAGCATTTTTATTCATAGGGCTTTGACAAACCTAGCTATAGTATTTTTCTTCACCTAGAGAGGCAGGTAGACCTATTGATCTGCACACAGAACTGTCTGGTTCCCCATACAACCTGCACGAATGTTTATTACATGGTCTGCTCAGGGTTGAAGTTCAGGATTTTTGTGTTTTACCTTAGTTATAAGGTAGCAGAGGAGACAGGTGTGGGTGTGGGTGTGCATGTGTATGTTGTAATTGTAAAATGAAAGCCAAGACATTCAGACACACACACACATCTTCTCTGCTACCTCATAACCATCCCACTCTACTTTCCAAACATCCATTTAGCCCCAGGGAAAGCAATCAAAAGGTAACTTCTCCCAAAGGGATTATTACAGAACAAAAAGAGCCAGAGAAACCACCAAGTGATAAAGAGACATGGAATAAGAAGAAAAAACACATGCAGCCTTCTTTGCCAGCTTGCATTGACATAGTACTGTAAAGAAGTTGAAGAATGGAAGAAGTGAATTTCTCTTTAATGGAGAAATAAAACATAAATGTAATGCATTAAATGCTTTCTGGTATAAATGTCAATAGCAATGAGTTAATTCTTAATCTTCTTAATTTCTAGCATACTCATTTGATTGATTTTCATACTTAATACCAACTAGTAAAGCCATGACCTGAAGGCCTTGGTGAATAACCTTATTTTAGCTTAGCACCCAAATGAAATTACTGTCGGCACCAGTTGAGCCTCTAAGAGGAGAGCTATATATATATATAGGTAGGTGCACTTGTTTTTGTTTCAACAAGCCGCTATGTCTCCCTCCTCCCTCAACACAGTTACTCTGCATTGTCTTCAATAAAATTCACTCAAGGGTGTGTGTGCATAGAATTGCAGCCTTTTGAACTCAGCTGAATAGCTAGCACCCTAAATTACCTAAGGGCATATCCCATAGGACAGTGGTGCCCAAATCCTGTTGATCTTCCTTGTCATGGTGAAGCCGCAAGACCTTACAAAAATGCCAAGCAAATTACAGCCACATGAAAGACCTTGAAAGCTCTTTGCCAGCATCTGTGTAGTATTGTTGTGAATTCTAAATGAAAAAGGAACACTCCTGGGTAGCTGCCAGTAATAAGCATTGTTTTACTCATATACTGAATGCTCCTTTATAGCCAGTGAACAGAAAAAAAAACTATGAAGGGTGCTTGCTTGGGCAAATGCTTGGAAATTGAATTTTTGTCCAAATCAAAAACCCATAGATGCGCAAGAGAGAGAGAGAGAGAGAGAGAGAGAGAGAGAGAGAGAGAGAGGATGCGTTCATGAAAGCCATAGTGGCATAGTAAAGGATGAAACATCTTGAAATAGCCATTTGGCTTTGCCTGTGTTTTGTCTACGAAGCTGCCTCTGAACAGGATGTGTCAGGCAGGGTATTCAAATACTTGCTTTCACATTAAATGCTAATGGCAGGGGATGTTTTAAGGATACAGCTTGACTAAATGATTATTTTCCTTCAGACAGCCTCAAATTTGTCTGTCAATTACATGTAAATGTTAACTGTCTGAAAATACCAATTCACAAAACAGTTCCTCTCTGTTTAAAAATAAGCTTGATTGAATAATAAGGCAAACGCCTACTCCTGCAAGGAAAATGTGCTCTGTATTATGAGGCCAGGCTGTAGTGCTGCGCTAATGCGCAAGATCTCATCTTGATCAGCCTTGTTGAAGCAATGAAGGGAGTCTTTGCTGGCTGCAGATTTATGGAAGATCCATACTCCATGCATTCCCTAAAATGGTGTCAGGACAGGACTAGATGCCACACCCTAGAGACAGGCACCAGACAGCATCGTCAATGTAGCAGGAATATGAGTATGGATGGTGCAGCATGAGTTTGCTTGGCTTCAAATAGACGTGTTTAACCATTTTTTTTCTTTTGAAAAGGTGCTTCGTTGCTTCGCAAATGTAGTGAAAGATGGCTGTTTACTGAACCATGTGATTTCTCAGACATTAATCTTGCATTTAGCTTGCTTTGTTCTGTGATTGGTCACTGGAAGGTAAATACAGGCTTAATTGTCAAGTCTGATATCTTGGTGGGCATCTCTAGGAAATTCCATTGTGGGAGGGAAAACTGCTTTATCACAGTGAATAATGTCCCCCTCAACATCTAGTTTGGCTCTTTTCTTAATCATGACTCTATTGGCCATTTCAGACTCAATTACAGGGGAGACCTATTTTAACATCTACCTCAGCTCTTAAGAAATATGGCTTTTTTTTTTTGAGACAGATAAAAGATATCTCATAAAAATTATACAACAAGAAATGGCTTTTAAACCAGAAATGTTTTTTATTGAATATAATGCCAGAAATTATTGATTAAAAAAATCAAATATATGTTGCTGCATGTATTTACAGCTGCAAGGCTGATCTGGGCCCAAAGGTGGAAAACTCAGGAAAATCTGAAGAAAGAGGAGCTATTTAAAAAAATTACTAGACATTGCAGAAATGGATAGACTGTCAGAGACATTATGTGAGAACCCGAGAATATATGTTAAAGAAAGCTGGAAAATGTTTTATGATTGGGCCCAGAAACAGATATGAGAATATATTTCAGATTATAGATTTTAGTATTACATCACAGTCATGAATTCAAGTGCATATTAGATATTGAATGAAAGCATATACTTCCCCATGTATGTGTGTTGTTTTGTTCTGTTTTGTTTTACCGCTTTCCCCCTTCTTCTTGTATTTTGTGATGGTTGTTTGTGGTCGTGTTATATAATAATAAAAGTACATTTGATTTGTTTCTGCACAGTGTCTTTTCTTCTTCTTCTTCTTTTTTACTGGAGGAAGTGGGGAGATTGTTGTCACTCGTCATCAGCACCAACCCATTTCCAGTGGTGTTGGCGGTGGCTGTGTCTCCTGGCAATAATTCCATGGGCTTCTGTTTGTGAGAGTGACCAAAAACAAATGTTATTGCAACTACGGAACCAATAGAAACAGGAACACAGTCTTTAATCTCCTTTCTGGAAGATTGAGTTTCCAGCTCTTAGAGCCCCAGGGAATGTCCTTTCAAGACGATCCCTTCTTAAAGCCACAGGATACCCTGAGAGTCCCAGTCCCTGAAGGTGGGAAGGGAGGTGGAATCCCAAACTTTGTTGGAAACTTTTCAAGAATTGCTGGTAGCGCCATGTGAGGGCACTGGTGCCTGCTCCCCCTGTCTCTCGTGCTGGTGCTTTTGTCACTAGCACTTCAGCTGGGTCAAAATGGCTGCTCCTGCTCCTATTGAACGACAGGCACCAGGTTGTGTCAGAGGTGCAGTAGGGCTCTGAAGACATTGTCCTGGGATCCCTCACCCACAGCCCCTTTCTCCATCCCATAGGTGGGGCCCAGGGCTTCAGCTTGGGACTCCTCTTCCCAGTCACTCTGTACCTCAGCCAAGGCACTGAATTGGGGATCCCAAGCCTCAACAACTTTCCCCCATGTTTCCTCCTTTTCTGAAGTCTCTATTCCCCCCCCCCATTTCCCCGAAGGAAATCCACAAGTCCTCTTGTTCTTTCTCCTATGTCCCAGGCTGTGCTTCACCCTCTTTCCCTTGTGCGTGGTCCTTATCAGCCAGTTCCCTTGCTGGCACCTATCATCCCTCGCTCTTGTCTGCTGGACCCCCAAGATTTATGGCCTTCGATGGCCCACTCAGCCCACTAGCGGCAACCCCCTCAGAGGTGGATTATTGGGCTTGGAATGAGCTCCACATGTAAAAATCTAGTGCAAGACAGGGTGTTTTGGGTGTGGGTTGACTGGGCTACAAATTCTGACATGCTCCTCCCATCTGAACCGCAAGTGATGATGCCATCAGCCATCAAGTAAGCACACTCAGCCACTCTCCGCTTTCCAGCCAATGGTGGAGGACTGGACCCCCAAGATCCTGCAGTGCTGGCTTACTGCTTCTTTGAGTGTGGATTTTTCTGGCTGGTGGCTTGGGTGAGCTGCACAAGTGAGTGGGGTGGGTGGAGGAAAGCCCTGTTCCGTTTTGATTCCTGAGCTGATTGAGCAGATGCTCTCCATGAAAGCTGATCATGAAAGGCAGCAGCAAGATGGAAGAAGGAGAAAGAGAATTGGGGCATTCTGTTTTCTCCCCTCCCTGCTTCACTTCCTTCCTTCTTCCCCCACTTTAAACTCTCCCTTGGAATCTACAGCTTCAGCCTTGCTACTCTCTAAGCTCAGCATGCCAAAAAGAAAGACTGCCCTACCACTGGGCTAGATAGGTGCTCAACAGCTCTCAAATGAGAAGGAGAGTGTGATCTAAATATCAACACAAGTGGATTCAGGCTTTTTTCCTGAGCCAAATTGTGCCCTTGGTGATCTATATATCATATATATAGATAGATAGATAGATACATGCACTTAGTCACTCATTCATAATTGGTCAGATGGTCTCATAAATAAAAAATATCATGATGCCTATATATGACCTTGTTTGAGCCTGGCTTGGATAAATGAGAGTTTGCATCATGTAAATTAATGTTTCCTTAAATTTGTTGTTGTTGTTTAGTCGTTAAGTTATGTCCGACTCTTCGTGACCCTATGGACCAGAGCACGCCAGGCCCTCCTGTCTTCCACTGCCTTGTGGAATTGGGTAAAATTCATGTTAGTAGCTTTGATGACACTGTCCAGCCATCTCGTCCTCTGTCGGCTCCTTCTCCTCTTGCCTTCACATTCCTTAAAATCAAAGTGGAAACAGTTTACAACAAGCACGGTGAGGAGCTGAATCAGTGTGCTTTGGTTTGTTAAAAGAATGATTACTGTACCCAAAGGAAATTATTGTGAAAGCTGACTTTGCTTCAAATGTCAGGGGAAATAAACTGGCAGTGAAAGCAGTTTTTGCCACAGCTTTTAAAATTACACTAATTATTTAGTAAGGTGTGAATCCAGTTCATTAGCCTAGGACAATGAGCTCTTGACTCATTCAAATTCTAACATGGAATCTCAAAGTCCAAATTAACCTTATCATTTGTTATTTTGCACTATGGACCACTATGATGTTGATGAAGAATGTTATTGATTTTAAAAATCTGGATGTTACTGTTGGCTGTTGAAAAAATGTTTGGGTATTGTTAAAACTGCTGTTAAGCGAAAACGTATATAATGGGTATTGTGTTTTCTGTGAATCCTGACTGTTGGTGGAACACAAGATTCAAACAGATATTCATTTATAAATGTCCATACAAAAATAACACAGTTCTGCTGAAGTGTTTAATTGAGGCCAAAGGAAGAGGAGGGGATGGGTCTCTGGAGGGGGAATGTACTTGAGGAGTGCACTGTTAAGTTATTGTCCCTGAATGCAATATAAACATGCCTCAAACAAGAATATAAATTTCAAAATTATAAGATTGGTTGGCAATCAAAGCAATGACCTTCAAGGAAATCAACTCAGTGGTAGTCAAGGAAACTCAGGCATGAAAAACACACATTAAAACAATAGTGAAATAGTATAAACCTAGCTACAGCAGATTGGTTAAAAAAACAACACTCTGCATCTCTTTTTCAATAGAAATAGAAATCTAGGGGAATGTCAAGCATCCGTAACCAAAAAGAAGATTTGCTGTTGTTTTTTAGTCATTAAGTCGTGTCTGACTCTTCATGACAACATGGACCTGAGCATGCCAAGCCCTCCTGTCTTCCACTGCCTCCCAGAGTTGGGTCAAATTCATGTTGGTAGCTTTGATGACACTGTCCAACCATCTCATCCTCTGTCATCCCCTTCTCCTCCTGCCTTCACACTTTCCCAACATCAGGGTCTTTTCCAGGGAGTCTTCGCTTCTCATGAGATGGTCAAAGTATTGACACCTCAGCTCCAGGATCTGTCCTTCCAGTGAGCACTCAGGGCTGATTTCCTTCAAAATGATCGGGCTGTTCAAATGCACACCCGCTTCCCTATCAGTCCCACCCTGTCTTCTACTCTTGTGTCTGCCAGGCAACAAGATAATCTAGTTGATACCATAAGGGTATCAGATCAGGATATTTGTATAGAGCTCCTCCGTATGGGGTGGAGGCGGGGATGATAGAATGCCTTCTCACATGCAGCAGAATGCCAGTAGCATAAGAACCTTTACTCATGATCTCCAGGCATGTGGTGATGGGGCTGGTTGATATGTTTTTCAAAACCCAACCATACTTGCAAACAAACTCCATTAATAGCTATGCCTGTATGCTACTAGCAAACTCTGTTAATAACAATGCCTGTTAGTAGTTAATACAACACAAACCCAAATTTTCTCAAATATAAAAAAAGGCATAAATTTAAAAAAATATCTCCCTTGGGAGGTAGGTAAAAAAATCTCTGGTGAATATGACATGGGGTGAATCCATCTTTAAGAGCTTTTCCTGGTTTCTGCCTGGCTCACCTGGGAAGGTAACAGTACCTGGAATCAAAGTGTATAGGAGTTGAAGGTTACTATATCTGGGGTTCAATGATCCAGGGGAGAAGACACTGCTTCATGTTCCCATGACCAATATCCCTAAAGCAGTGGTTGCCATCTTTGGGTCCTCAGATGTTGTTGGATCACAGCTCCCAAAAATCCTGACCAGCAGAGCTAGTAGTGAAGGCTTCTGGGAGTTGTAGTCCAAGAACATCTGGGGACCCAAGGTTGGAAACATTACATTGTACCTAGACCTTCAGAGGGAGCTAATTGAAATTTTCTAATATTGGTGCTATATGCACAGTTTGACAAGCAGCTTTTTTTTAAAAAAAGGATCCTCCATTACTCATCCATTACTCATGATAATGAGGGGAAAGTAATTAATGGCTCATATTTCTCTCATTTTTTTCTTTCCTTTCTGATGCTTTAAAAAAAAAATGAAACAAAAATATTTTTTTTAGGATTGACAAAAGAATGGCTTAAAACTTGAGCAATGTCTCCAGAAATGCCCTGTAAAGGAGGTACCCTTATTATAAAATGTGTCCTTATTAGCTTGTTATTACAAAAAGCAGGAACTTCTTCTATTTTGTTATTTCCAAGCTCTACTCGATTTCAATGATGTCTTCCTTCCCTGTATATACTTATATTCTTTCTCGGTAGTTTATAATGTATCGCCCAACAAGATTAGTCTTCTAGGTATCGCAAACATCATCATGAATAAATCCCCACATCACTTCTTCTTCTTCTTCTTTAAATAGAAAACTTTCTTTCCCACACAGAAATATTGCAAGACTTGCTTTTTGTTCCTGTTTCTCATCTTACATTAGTATGAAGCCAACTACACTGTTTTGTTAAAAAATAAATAAATAACTGGTTGAATAGTTCAAAATAATACGTACATTGGCTGTCAGGTATGTGCCTTTCGGTGAATTCATGAATATATTGCCATCCCTTTGGGATTTGTTGAAATTGCTGGCAATGTAAAATGCATGAGACTCTGGCATTTGGCAATTAGGTCTTTGTATTGCCCAGCTATAAACCGTGGTATGGGTGGGGTAGGGGTAAGTGAGGGTTGCAGTGAACTGAGCAAACTGGCCAGGTACAGAAACTACTTGAGGAGTCATTAAAAAAAAAAAAAGAAAACCAGTGGTGTTGATTTGGGATTTTTTTTTGGAGGGGGAGGGGAGAGCCATTGTGTTGCTTTTATTATGACTTGTATTTGGTGGGAATGCCAGCATCAAGCGGGGATCATCAGAAATCTTATTAATGCTCTTGTTCTGATCAAGACAAATGGTCATATCAAGAATTTGCTCTGTGTATGAGTCTAACTGGGACTAGAAATATGTTGTAGTAGACCTTGTGTTGTAGTAACCATTGTGTTTGCAGCCATTGCATTGTAGCAGTTAGAGCGCTGGGCTGAGACTTGATAATCCCATGTTCAGGTTTTCACCCAGTGATGAAACCCATTGAATAGGTGGTCTTGTGTCAGAAAGTGGGACAGTCCTTGTAAAACTGGGGCAATCAGTGTGCATGTGTGTCTCTGCTCACACAAATATGTGCAAACAATTTCACAGAGGAAAAAGGCATTTGTTTTTCATGAAAACATTTTGCACAGAATGAGGAAAACTCAACCACTTTCCTCATTCCTCACTGTGCAAACTTCCGTCATAGCCAACAATTTGGTGCTGATGATGGGCGAAAGAGACCTATGCCAAGGAAGAGCAGGTGGTTTCAAGCCTTTTACCCCTTTCTTCTGATATCACCAGTGTAGAAATAAGCCAGTGTTGCTAGGCCTCTGCTTGCTTGATCCAGGGAAAGAGGAGACATATAGATCCTGCCTGCTGTCTGAGAAGGGCAGTGGTAGAATTCTCATCAGGGAAGAAGAAGCATTTTGTGGTAGCTCACAACAGGTTATTTTGGGATAGTTGAGGCTGGGGCCTTCAGTGAGTAGAAATAACACAAAAAGTAAGAGGTAAGGATTTCATAGGGTTTGATCCAGAGAAGCAAGACTACCAAGAATCAAGCTCTGTCCTTGGAGCTATGCAATCAATGTGAGGCCCTCCCTTTGAGCAGTGAATCTGATATGTTGGAGCAGTCACAGGCTTCAGAGAGCATAGAGGTTGCCATGGAAGATACTGCAGATGGAAGGATTCTTGGCATTTCAAAGGAGAAGGAAACATGTGGTGGTGATAGCTGATTCCCTACTAAAGGAGACTGAAAGAGCTGCGTGTAGACCTGAGAGGATGTCTCAGGAGCTGTGCTTTCTGTATATATATACTGTATATAAATCATAGTGTGTATATATGTATATAAACTGGAGTTTCCCAAGTCTCTGGCTGGTGTTATGATAGCTGTTATCCCATTGCTATTCCCAGAGTAGACCTGCTCAGTGGGATTTTCAGAAATGTGGACATACTCATTCAGCAATTGATTCAATGGCAGCCCATGCAAAACAGGTAGATTTGGCACCCAGTGAAAGCTGTAGAATCATTACTGGATGCCTGAAGCCAGCCTCCTGTTTATAAAATTGGTTGCCCACCAGGCACTTCACCTGATGGCATAGAGAGAGAGGTAGTAGCCAGTACTGAAGGACTCAGAGCATAGGTATCAAATGTGCATCCATTCTTTTGCTACCATCCCATCTCTCCAGATTAAAATCAAGGAAAAGATGTTTTGGGACATCTGTGAATCCTGAAGAAAAAGCAGAGAATGCCAGGACTATAATGTGGAAAGAAGTAATCAGCCACCTCTCCAAATGGGATGGAATGCCAAGAAAGTCTAGCAAGTCATGCAGAGAACTGGGCTACTTGGAAGTAATTTATTGTATTGGATTTTTGTTCTCACTGCACTTTATGATATCTGATTTGTGCCCCAAACTGTATTGATATTGTATTATTTTGTTATTGTGTTGCTTGTCTATTTGTTGTAAACCACCCAGAGTGACCCTGGCTGCCAGATGGGTGGAATATCAATCAATCAATCAATCAATCAATCAATCAATCAATCAATCAATCAATCAATCAATCAGATAGATAGATAGATAGATGGATAGATAAATAAATAAATAAATAAATAAATAAATAAATAAATAAATAAATTCACTTAATAGGCTATGGACTGGAATTGTCAAAACCAAAGTGAACCTAAGAAAATTAAGTTTTTGCACCAACACTGGGAGCATGGAGAAGAGCAAGCAACTTCATGCCTAAGTTGGTGCACTCTATGCCCCTCAACATGCCTCATGGTAGACTTGATTCTAGCTGCCCCAAATGCTCTTGATGTTGACCTTCATTGGGTGAAAATAACTTGATATAGTTATTAACAATACTGTGGTACTTCTGACATGAACAAAGTAACGTTCTCTTAGTTAGGGCCAGCCATTGCATTGACCAAAGGCTTTCAACATCCTGCAGAATTGCAAGGAAGATCACAGCTCAATACAAAAATGTGCTTTGCGTAAGGTTGCACACTGAGGTGGTGTGAGGCTGGTTTTTTTAAGCATATTAAATTTCAGTGATGATAAATGGCCCTGCCTGGGATTCTGTAATGTGGTTACTAGTAGCTGGGCTAGACAGTTTGGTTCTAGATAGGTCTTATCTAGCTTTCTATGCTCATTTGCTTTCCGCATTCTTTCCTCTCTTCCACATTCCTTCCTACTTTTCTCTCTTTGAAGGGTGGCAGGCAACGGAGTTTGAAAAAAATGAATGTAATAGCAACTCAGTGCAACCATCTCACCTTTTTGTATCAACTGCTATTTCTAAACGAATTGATTGAAAGAATAAATGTTATACTGTAATTTATCAAGGATTGGCTGAGACATTAAGTCCCAAGAAGCCTTGAGGAGAGCAGGCTAAGAAAAGGTATTTGATTGATCAGTCCATTCACATGTCTGTGTCACTATAATAATTGCTACATACTTTCATATGTATAAAAGAGTTCTTCTTCCACAGATTTACAACAGCTAGGACTCAAAATTCAGACCTTCATATGTGCTTTTGATTACTGGCTTTATCCTGCAATAACACTTCCATTCATATAGGATCTGATGGTAAATTCTCTTCTTCTAAATATTAAGACCCAATATAGTATTGCTCTGGTGTCTATTCTTAATAATTTATGGAAGAATTTTGATTGCTAGGGTTGTTTGCACAAAACTTTGATTAGATTTGCTAGTTAGTACTCAAAGTCTCATTTTTTTGTATGGAATAGTACATTCCTCTAAGAAGTCTAAACTAGATAACACAGATAATATACTATTAGAAATGGGAAGTTCATAAAGGTGTCTAATTCTTATATGATGATTGTTCCCAGCCCCGCCTGACAAATTAACTCACTTTTTTTGGTCATTGATTCTCCAGAGAGAAAGCTTGGATTTCTTTCAAAGAATGATTGCTCAAGTACAAAGGGCTGAGGAACCATTGACAGCTTCGAACGATGATCTTTCTGTAGTGTCTAAACTGACAGTAAGTTTGGAGAAGAATCTGATGCTTTTTGCAAATTCTCCTAAGATACATGAATAAATATTCTGAAAAAGATATAGTTCATTTCCCATGAACACCACATCTGATGACAATGGGTGACCCTTCCTCTTTAATAGCCAAGGTATTCTGTATATTTCAAATTGGGGCCAGTGGTGAGAGAAGTGGGATCCTGGCTGAGGTAACCTCTAATTAATTAATTCACATAGATAATCATGTAATAGAACTAAATAACACCAATATATAATATAGGGATGGGTGTATCTGTTAGTTTCTTCCACATTCATTTAAAAACAGTGCCTCAAGTTTCACACTCTTTTTTGTCATGATAACTGTCAAGAAAATTTGTCAAGAAAATTGTAAATGTTGTTAAATTCTTTTTTCAAAATAAAGAACCCAGGCCGAACATTTTCACACATCCCTAATAGCAGGCCTGCTGGATATTTAAATACACAGAAGATAAATGGTAGAAATTGTCACACGTAATTGATGAGGCAGTTGTTGCATATTGGTCATGGGCCTGATCTTTCAAGGTATGCATCCAGCACCTTGACAGTTAGCTGCCACAGATTCTTGAGGTCCTCTTGTGCAGAATTTGGGCCAATGTATTTTTCAGGCCCACTTAATGGTTCTCAGCCATTCCTTGCTTGGGAAGGCCTTGTACTATAATTCCACAGAATTGTTAAGAACATTTTTTTTTCAGGCAGAATCCAGAACAAATTGTTTTCCACCAAATTCCCCCTTCTGGTGAATGAAAGGGTAAAACACTCTTCAAAACAATGTACCGTAAATGTTAAATGTCAATTTCAAACATCCTGACTGAAAATCAACAGTGATCAGTTTGAAACAGGGATAAGGAGAAATTTGTCAGAAAACAATGTGAAAACCCATATATTTCACAGAGATCAAAATGCTTCTTCTTTTTCCACAACATCAGCTGCTTGAGCAGAAACTTTAAGAGAAACACACGTGTGCAGGAGGGGCGCGGTTCGCTCCCTCGATCTCCGCAGCATTTTTGCTCCTCGGGCCCTGGAAGAAGCAAGCAACCGGGCCACGTGACTTGGGGCGTGGGCCGGCGGTGATATAAGGAGACGTCGGCCCGTGGTTTGCCCTCTTTTGCTTTTGGGGTCACCTTTTTGGGGTTGGATAGGAATTTTTGACCTCTATCCTGATTGGCTTTTAGATGGGGAGATTTTTCACCTATCCCACACTGGAAAAGAGTTTGTTGGCATTTGAGGGTGGTTTATACTCGGTCACACTGGCGGGTAGTGTGGGAATAACTGGCTGTCTCGGTGTGTCCCTTTTGTAATTATGATAAAGCCAACAGCACGTCGGTCCTTACGGCTCTGCGGATCATGCGATTACAGGCCGGAGGCGGCTGATGCGCTGGGCTACTTTTGGACTGAAAGTCATCAAATACTCGAGGTCCAGGGTGTTTAATTAAGGCCTGACAGGTTCCTCCGGTCATTAAGACAGCTGGAACCTGGGGCCTGGGACTCGCTCATTGACTGATAAGGACTTATTGGATGCCATGGAGTTATTTCCCCGCACTACCGCAGGCCCCCTCAATTTTGGAATTGGTTTATTGGTTGAATTTGAATTGGCTTAATAAAGTGTGGCCCATATTTAAATCCAAAGAATTTGTTGTCTTGCGTCTTCATTTTGGGGCATGGGGGAGCAACAACTAGGATCTTCATCATTCTCCACAGTGCGTCCTGCATCTAGACTGTTCCAGTCATAAGATTCTAAGTCCAGTGGGGAGGTAGCAATGACAAACACATCATGTATTTGTCATTAGTTTCAGTTCACCAACTGTAATGAAGATGGCACCACCCCAGGCATATGACTGTTTTGAGGTCAGTTTGTGATCATGCATTAAAATCAAGATGCACAGTCCCAGGATGTCCTCAGAGGAAGGGAAGACAAACCACTTCTGAATATTCTTTACCTAGAAAATCCTAAAAAGGGTCACCATGAGTCAGAATTGACTTGATGGCATGTGATTATTATGATTGGCATCCTAACGAAAGTGTAGGGATTCCCATGCAGATCCTGTAAAGAATGAAATATGTCTTCCCTCCAGTCGTCCTGAATTCTAATCACATGCTTCTGTTGTGAGAGTAATTAATATTCCCTTCTGCTCTGGTCCTGGGAGCTTTCCAATGCTCACAATTTCATAGCAGGTTCTATCAAAGCCAGCATGTTTTACACACACTCTGTGGATCCCTTTTAAATTCCCCATCCAGCGTGCAGTGAATCAGGAAAGACAGTTGTCAAGCAACTATGAAGGTCTGAAGTTCAGTGCTGAGACCATTAACGGAAATAGCAAGGCATTTGATAACGTGGCACACGTTTCACATCATACTGACAGACATCAAATGCTAAAGCAGATTGACCCAAACCCTGTTTTTGTTCATGTATAGTAATGCAATCTCAGAGGTCACAAAAGCCACTTAAATCTAACTAATGAGCTGTAGGTTGCATGCTTGGGCGAGTTACAAGAATGATAGCTTAACCTCATTCATTAGCCTCAGAAACTTGTTGCATGTTATTTCCATGAGTGCACTACTGTGTGCACACACACACACACACACACACACACACAGAGAGAGAGAGAGAGAGAGAGAGAGAGAGAGCAAGATTTTGACTATTATTTTGGAATAACACAAATCGTAAAATATAATAAACACAATGCAATAAAAATCAAGCATACTTTTAAAAAAGTCTAACGGCCAAAAACAATTACAACGATTACATTCATCAAGTTAATTCTTACTTATAGTGACCTTTTCCAGGATGTTCTAGGTATACTTAGAGGTGCAGAGAGGTTGGCTCGCCTCCCAAGATGAACAGTAGGGAATTGAACGTCCAACCCTCAGCTCTGTAGCCAGATATCTAAATCACTGAGCTATCCAACCAACTAATAGAGAAACCATGGGCATTAAAACAAAGAGTACATAACCAGAGACACAAGCACAGAGGGGAAGCAAGCAGAAAACAACCATAGTCAATGCTATCAATATTAAAATTAAGTGTTTACAAATATAGCTGGTCTAATAAACTTTTAGACATTCAACAGATGTAAAATGATATACTGGAATCATAGTCACATGATCTTATAGGGAGTACAACAAAGTTGAAGAACAAAGGTTTACTCTGTCACCAAAAGGAAAAGGATGTGTCCTAGGGAAAACCATTCTAAGGAGAACATTCTGTAATGAAAGATCATCACAGACCAGACCCTCTTGTCTCACAGCCACACTCCAATTCATTAGCTATCACATGGAATCTTGTTTCATTCAAAAGTAAAAACTTAGAGGCATCTTTCAGATGTTGTTGTTGTTGTTTAGTTGTTAAGTCGTGTCCGACTCTTCGTGACCCCATGGACCAGAGCATGCCAGGCCCTCCTGTCTTCCACTGCCTCCCGGAGTTGGGTCAAATTCACGTTGGTTGCTTCTTTCAGGTACTGACAGTCAATTCATTCCACAGTGAACTCATTCTCTGAGACAGTTCTTATGTAATCATATGGCACTATGCATGTGCAAAAGGATAGTGTCAACAAGGTTGGGTTGATACCAAGTCTTACAGTACAATTTAAAAAACCTACATTTTTAGATTAAATTAAATTTGCACTAAATGTGCAAGAGAATCATTAGCAAAAAAACATAAAAAAGAGAATTTAGAGGACATTAAAGTTATGATCATGTAAGGAAATCAATCACATTTTGGACCACTTGTGGAAAGGTCCAGTGTGATCTGTTTCCCAGCAATCACATGACACACAGGGAATGCACTCTAGCCCGACCCCAATCTGAACCCATTCCGGACCTATTTGGTCTGGATGCTACTTTTTGGAACTGGGCAAAAGTGATTCCCCAGTAGACAGAAACATTGCTTTAAGAGAGATTACTCCCTGCAAAGCAACCATTTCTGGTGAAATCAAGCACACACCTTCCTAGAGATGTGATCACGTTCACAGATACGAGTGTGCATCTGGCTTCCCTCTCTACCTAATCATGGCCACAACATCTCTAGATTTCCTCAGCATGCTTCCATATATATATATTTTTAATTGAGCTTCCATAGGTCTAGGATGGTACAGTCGATTTACTTGAGAAAACCAACCACACGATTTCAACCCAGGTATATATACCATCTTCAGAATGTGAATGCCAAGTATAAATGTCTAGAAGCTTGAGAATTGACCACCACACTCCGTGGGTCTTGCCCATCACCATTCCAGTGAGGGTTTGTTCAATATGGCCTACCAATGCAAACTATGGAATACAAAGACTGTGAGCTATTCCTGTTAGATGAACAGTAACTGTACTTACAGGGAAAATGCTTCTGCATCACACAGTAATGGATTCTATCGCCTGCACTTCAACTACAACTTCTCAGTCATAGTCCATTTAAACAAATATATTTAAAACCCAAGAAATTTCCATTTGAATGGCTCTATTTGATACGGTGCTCTTATGCATTTGTCTCTTGAGATCAATTTAAGGTTTACCTACATCTTTGCTTTCAAAATAAGTTACATCTGACAGGCTTGCCAAGCTTATGAGCCAGTTACTTTAGCGGTTAATATTCTACTGATCTCCTTCCCTTCAGAAGCTCTTTGAAAAATGTTTTATATTTATTTTACACTTGCAAGTAGGGGACTCCTTTTTACTCTCCTATCACTGATATGAAAAAGCATCTAGTTCAAACCAAGACTGGGAATGTTTTCTTTTTCTTTTTTAAGAATACACAGAACTGTGCTTTATTCTTTTCGAAAAAAGCAACACATCCTCACTCTTTACTAAAATAACTCCAGCAAACTCTCACACTGAGGCTGACCCTAGGGAATTTCTCATGGAATGCTCTTGCTTTCTCCATTTGCTACCAGAAACATCTCTATGATTCCATCCCTGTATGGTAAGAT